>NC_143024.1:88651982-88854482 GCF_057628025.1 Oncorhynchus mykiss | reverse complement strand
AAACTGAAAAATTGGGCGTGCAAAATTATTCAGCCCCCTTAAGTTAATACTTTGTAGCGCCACCTTTTGCTGCGATTACAGCTGTAAGTCGCTTGGGGTATGTCTCTATCAGTTTTGCATATCGAGAGACTGACATTTTTTCCCATTCCTCCTTGCAAAACAGCTCGAGCTCAGTGAGGTTGGATGGAGAGCATTTGTGAACAGCAGTTTTCAGTTCTTTCCACAGATTCGATTGGATTCAGGTCTGGACTTTGACTTGGCTATTCTAACACCTGGATATGTTTATTTTTGAACCATTCCATTGTAGATTTTGCTTTATGTTTTGGATCATTGTCTTGTTGGAAGACAAATCTCCGTCCCAGTCTCAGGTCTTTTGCAGACTCCATCAGGTTTTCTTCCAGAATGGTCCTTTATTTATCTTCCCATCAATTTTAACCATCTTCCCTGTCCCTGCTGAAGAAAAGCAGGCCCAAACCATGATGCTGCCACCACCATGTTTGACAGTGGGGATGGTGTGTTCAGCTGTGTTGCTTTTACGCCAAACATAACGTTTTGCATTGTTGCCAAAAAGTTCAATTTTGGTTTCATCTGACCAGAGCACCTTCTTCCACATGTTTGGTGTGTCTCCCAGGTGGCTTGTGGCAAACTTTAAACTACACTTTTTATGGATATCTTTAAGAAATGGCTTTCTTCTTGCCACTCTTCCATAAAGGCCAGATTTGTGCAATATACAACTGATTGTTGTCCTATGGACAGAGTCTCCCACCTCAGCTGTAGATCTCTGCAGTTCATCCAGAGTGATCATGGGCCTCTCGGCTGCATCTCTGATCAGTCTTCTCCTTGTATGAGCTGAAAGTTTAGAGGGACGGCCAGGTCTTGGTAGATTTGAAGTGGTCTGATACTCCTTCCATTTCAATATTATCGATTGCACAGTGCTCCTTGGGATGTTTAAAGCTTGGGAAATCTTTTTGTATCCAAATCCGGCTTTAAACTTCTTCACAACAGTATCTCGGACCTGCCTGGTGTGTTCCTTGTTCTTCATGATGCTCTCTGCGCTTTTAACGGACATCTGAGACTATCACAGTGCAGGTGCATTTATACGGAGACTTGATTACACACAGGTGGATTGTATTTATCATCATTAGTCATTTAGGTCAACATTGGATCATTCAGAGATCCTCACTGAACTTCTGGAGACAGTTTGCTGCACTGAAAGTAAAGGGGCTGAATAATTTTGCACGCCCAATTATTCAGTTTTTGATTTGTTAAAAAGGTTTGAAATATCCAATAAATGTCGTTCCACTTCATGATTGTGTCCCACTTGTTGTTGATTCTTCACAAAAAAATACAGTTTTATATCTTTATGTTTGAAGCCTGAAATGTGGCAAAAGGTCGCAAAGTTCAAGGGGGCCGAATACTTTCGCAAGGCACTGTAAATGTGGTCATCCTAGACCTGGCCTATGTTAAAAGTAAATAATATAAAAGTGTTTGTTAGGTGTTAAGCCTCTGTTAAAATATGCTTTAAATAAATGACAAAAAGTGTGATTGTGTTGATTTGTGTTTGGTAATATTTTATTTAGTACAGAAATATGTAGGTGGCTTAATTTACCCCCTGCATCGGCTCAACTTACCCAAATACCAGGGTATTTGAGACCTCTTTTTCTGTTTTCAAAACTGTAATGTTTACATGAATTCTGATTATTTCCATTGATACACAACATCCTGAAATATATGTAGATATATTTGTGTGTGTGTGTGTGTGTGTGTGTGTGTGTGTGTGTGTGTGTGTGTGTGTGTGTGTGTGTGTGTGTGTGTGTGTGTGTGTATGTCTATCGTTGTTTGTATATGTGTGTTTGTCTATGCGGTCTGTGCCTGCGCGCCTGCGCGCCTGCGCGCGCGTGTGTGTGTGTGCTGTTGACAGATCAGCCACTGCTCCAGAGGAGTGATTGATTTGTAGCGCTGTGTATGGGGTTGATGATGTCTCTTTGTCTTGATCCCCCTCACCCTCTTTCACACACACACACACACACACACACACACACCCTCTCTTATCAACCTCATTACAAGCGACACACCGATAACAAACCAACACACACAGCAGGAGTAATAATGATGAGGTGTGAAAATATGTCCTCAATAAGAGGACCAACATCGCCAGTGACAACCACAACATGACATCTATCATCCTCCACAGACTGAGCCGGAGACAACCGACACAGAAAACTAATGAAGTCTCATGCACAAGCAATCAAAGCCTTCCCAATACCCAACAGCCATTCAACATGATTCATGTTCCACATACTGTGTAATGTGCATCAGAAATGTTAACCATTACAAAGCCACACACAACCATTACAAAGCCACACACAACCATTACAAAGCCACACACAGCCATTACAAAGCAACACACAACCATTACAAAGAAACACACAACCATTACAAAGCCACACACAACCATTACAAAGCAACACACAACCATTACAAAGCAACACACAACCATTACAAAACCACACACAACCATTACAAAGCCACACACAAATTACAAAGCCACACACAACCATTACAAAAGTCACACACAACCATTACAAAAGTCACACACAACCATTACAAGCCGCACACAACCATTATAAAAGACGCACACAACCATTACAAGGCAACACACAACCATTACAAAACCACACACAACCATTACAAAGCCACACACAACCATTACAAAGCAACACACAACCATTACAAAAGCCACACACAACCATTACAAAAGCCACACACAACCATTACAAAGCAACACACAACCATTACAAAGCCACACACAACCATTACAAAGCCACACACAACCATTACAAAGCCACACACAACCATTACAAAGCAACACACAACCATTACAAAAGCCACACACAACCATTACAAAGCCACACAGCCATTACAAAGCCGCACACAACCATTACAAAGCAACACACAACCATTACAAAGCCACACACAACCATTACAAAGTGTGAGTGTGAGTGTGTGCGTGCGAGCGTGTGTGAGCGTGTGTGAGCGTGTGTGTGTGAGTGTGTTTGTGTGTGTTACACCATACACTGCACTGAATGAAGAAAACAAGTGATATCAGAGAGAAATGGTAAATTCTTAAAGCGAGAAAGAGAGATGAGACAGTGAATGTGTGAATGGAACTCCCACTGAGCAGAGTCTACCCCGCTGTTGTGTGGTGTGAACCCAAGCAGCCTGAAGTAGACTAAAGCCCAAGTAAACCAGGCAGTGAAAGAACTATAGGAGTCCATTCTTACTGTTGATTCTGGTACCTTTTTTCTCCTGGCTCTGCTCTCGGTTCTCTTCTGATGTAGTTTCCATGGTTGTGTTTTATCCCATCCACTAAAAATGCTTCCTTTCAGCAGAATTCTCTCCTATCTCTCCCTCCCTCCATCGCTCGCTCTTCTCCCCTCTCTCTCTCTCTCTCTCTCTCTCTCGTGCTGCCTGACTAAAGCACAGCTCCAGAAACAACGCTGCCAGCTAACCTTATGCTCCACCATACATCACTTGAAATCCTCCTTTTCCCAGAAAATATTCTAGGTCTGCTTTATTTGCACTGACTGACTGTTTGGGCACTCAGACTGGGTAGCTATGTCTTGTCACTTGTCCCATCAACCACACGCCCCCCTCACACATACACACACATCGCCTCGACCCCCCCATACGTGCCACCCATAGACACTCCCTCCTTGGAGGCGTCTGGGGCTAAGGGAGGAGCACCATGAATGACAAACCGGGGGCCTGCCTACCTGTCTGCCTGCCCTGCCTGGTAGAATGGTCAGGTTCCATCACAGGAGGGGATGTGTGTGGGAGAGAGTAGGGACCCCTCCTTTGGCTGCTGGGGGCTTCACTGAATGAAAACCTCACTCAATGTTGTGTGGTGCTGGGGGAGAATTTAGGAGAAGAAGGGGGTCTGGGGAAGAATAGGGGAGAATAAGGGTGAATGGGGATAATAAGGGTGAATGGGGATAATAAGGGTGAATGGGGATAATAAGGGTGAATGGGGATAATAAGGGTGAATGGGGATAATAAGGGTGAATGGGGATAATAAGGGGGATAATGGGGGAGAATAAGGGAGAATGGGGATAATAAGGGTGAATGGGGATAATAAGGGTGAATGGGGATAATAAGGGTGAATGGGGATAATAAGGGGGATAATGGGGGAGAATAAGGGTGAAAAAGAGAGGGAATGGGGAACAATAAGTGGGAATTGTGCGAGAATGGTGGAATGGGGGAGAATAAGGAAAAATGGGGGAGTACAAGGGGGATGGGCAAGAATATGGGGGGGAATAAGGAGAAATGGGGAGAATGGGTGAGATTAATGGAGAACTGGGGTGAATAAGGGGGAATGGGGGAGAATGGGAGAGAACGGGGAAGAATGGGAGAGAATAGGGGAGAATGGGGGAGAACGGGGTAGAATGGATGAGAATGGGAGAGAACGGGGGAGAATGCATGTCAGCACACAATCATCATTCACTCATCCAACCACAGTTGCAGCACCATATGCCCCCTGCTCCCATGGCAACAACCTCTGACAACTGTCTCCCCTCCCTCTGGTGACTTCCAACTCCCACATAAAAGGACACAAGAAAAGGGGTATGATACTTCTCCTCTCCGAACAAAGAAAAAGGAGGCTCTCCAATATTTGTACGGGTGAAAGCACAGGGAGAGAATGGGCGAAAGAGAAATAAAGAACATGAGAATGGAAGAGAAATTGGGAAATAGAAGGAGAGAGAGAGAGGTGAGGGAGAGTATGAAAAAAAGACGCCTGAAATGGTGAGGGAGAAAGTGAGTCTGCAGAGAAAAAGAGGGACAAATAGAGATAGAAACAGAGAGACAGATAGAAACAGAGAGACGGATAGAGATAGAAACAGAGGGACAGATAGAAACAGAGAGACGGATAGAGATAGAAACAGAGGGACAGATAGAAACAGAGAGACGGATAGAGATAGAAACAGAGAGACAGATAGAAACAGAGAGACAGATAGAAACAGAGAGACAGATAGAGATAGAAACAGAGGGACCGATAGAGATAGAAACAGAGGGACAGATAGAAACAGAGGGACAGAGAGAAACAGAGGGACAGATAGAGATATAAACAGAGGGACAGATAGAAACAGAGGGACAGATAGAGATATAAACAGAGGGACAGAAAGAAACAGAGGGACAGATAGAGATATAAACAGAGAGACAGATAGAAACAGAGAGAATGAGATAGAAAAGGAGAGACAGATAGAAACAGAGGGACAGATAGAAACAGAGAGACAGATGGACAGATAGAGACAGAGGGACAGATAGAAACAGAGGGACAGATAGAGATAGAAACAGAGAGACAGATAGAAACAGAGGGACAGATATAAACAGAGAGACGGATAGAGATATAAACAGAGAGACAGATAGAAACAGAGAGACAGATAGAGATATAAACAGAGAGACAGATTGAGATAGAAACAGAGGGACAGATAGAGATAGAAACAGAGGGACAGATAGAGATATAAACAGAGGGACAGATAGAGATAGAAACAGAGGGACAGATAGAGATAGAAACAGAGGGACAGATAGAGATAGAAACAAAGGGACAGATAGAGATATAAACAGAGAGACAGATAGAAACAGAGAGACAGATAGAAACAGAGGGACAGATAGAGATAGAAAGAGAGAGACAGATAGAAACAGAGGGACAGATAGAGATAGAAAGAGAGAGACAGATAGAAACAGAGGGACAGATTGAGATAGAAACAGAGGGACAGATAGAGATAGAAACAGAGGGACAGATAGAAACAGAGGGACAGATAGAGATAGAAACAGAGGGACAGATAGAGATGTAAACAAAGAGACAGATAGAAACAGAGGGACAGATAGAAACAGAGGGACAAATAGAGATAGAAACAGAGGGACAGATAGAGATATAAACAGAGAGACAGATTGAGATAGAAACAGAGGGACATATAGAAACAGAGGGACAGATAGAGATAGAGGGACAGATAGAGACAGAGAGACAGAAAGAGACAGAGGGACAGATAGAGATATAAACAGAGGGACAGATAGAGATAGAAACAGAGAGACAGATAGAGATAGAAACAGAGACAGATAGAGATATAAACAGAGAGACAGATAGAAACAGAGGGACAGATAGAGACAGAGGGACAGATAGAAACAGAGGGACAGATAGAAACAGAGGGACAGATAGAGATAGAAACAGAGGGACAGATATAATCAGAGGGACAGATAGAGACAGAAGGATAGATATAAACAGAGAGACAGGTAGAAACAGAGGGACAGATAGAGACAGAGAGACAGATAGAGATATAAACAGAGGGACAGATATAAACAGAGGGACAGATAGAGACAGAGGGATAGATATACACAGAGAGACAGGTAGAAACAGAGGGACAGATAGAGACAGAGGGACTGATAGAGATATAAACAGAGGAACAGATATAAACAGAGGGACAGATAGAGATAGAGATAGAAACAGAGGGACAGATATAAACAGAGGGACAGATAGAGATAGAAGGACAGAAACAGAGGGGCAGATAGAAACAGAGACACAGATAGAGATAGAGGGACAGATAGAGATAGAAACAGAGGGACAGATAGAAACAGAGGGACAGATATAAACAGAGGGACAGATAGAGATAGAAACAGAGAGACAGATATAAATAGAAACAGAGAAACAGATTGAGATAGAAACAGAGAGACAGAAACAGAGGGTCAGATAGAGATAGAAACAGAGGGACAGATAGAAACAGAGGGACAGATAGAAACAGAGGGACAGATATAAACAGAGGGACAGATAGAGATATAAACAGAGGGACAGATAGAAACAGAGGGACAGATAGAGATAGAAACAGAGAGACAGATAGAGATAGAAACAGAGGGGCAGATAGAAATAGAAACAGAGAGACAGATAGAGATAGAAACAGAGAGACAGAAACAGAGTGACAGAAACAGAGGGGCAGATAGAGGTAGAAACAGAGACAGATTGAGATAGAAACAGAGGGGCAGATAGAAACAGAGGGACAGATTGAGATAGAAACAGAGAGACAGATAGAAACAGAGAGACAGATAGAGATAGAAACAGAGAGACAGATAGAAACAGAGAGGCAGATAGAAACAGAGGGACAGATAGAAACAGAGAGACAGATAGAAACAGAGAGACAGATAGAGATAGAAACAGAGGGACAGATAGAAACAGAGAGACAGATAGAGATAGAAACAGATAGACAGATAGAAACAGAGAGGCAGATAGAATTAGAGGGACAGATAGAAACAGAGAGACAGATAGAAATAGAGAGGCAGATAGAAACAGAGTGACAGATAGAAACAGAGGGACATATTGAGATAGAAACAGAGAGGCAGATAGAAACAGAGGGACAGATTGAGATAGAAACAGAGGGACAGATAGAAACAGAGGGACAGATAGAAACAGAGGGACAGATATAAACAGAGGGACAGATAGAGATATAAACAGAGAGACAGATAGAAACAGAGGGACAGATAGAGATAGAAACAGAGAGACAGATAGAGATAGAAACAGAGGGGCAGATAGAAATAGAAACAGAGAGACAGATAGAGATAGAAACAGAGAGACAGAAACAGAGTGACAGAAACAGAGGGGCAGATAGAGGTAGAAACAGAGGGGCAGATAGAAACAGAGACAGATTGAGATAGAAACAGAGGGGCAGATAGAAACAGAGGGACAGATTGAGATAGAAACAGAGAGACATATAGAAACAGAGAGACAGATAGAGATAGAAACAGAGAGACAGATAGAAACAGAGGGACAGATAGAAACAGAGAGACAGATAGAAACAGAGAGACAGATAGAGATAGAAACAGAGGGACAGATAGAAACAGATAGACAGATAGAGATAGAAACAGATAGACAGATAGAAACAGAGAGACAGATAGAGATAGAAACAGAGAGGCAGATAGAAATAGAGGGACAGATAGAAATAGAGAGGCAGATAGAAACAGAGTGACAGATAGAAACAGAGGGACAGATTGAGATAGAAACAGAGAGGCAGATAGAAACAGAGGGACAGATAGAAACAGAGAGATAGGTAGAAATAGAGAGGCAGATAGAAACAGAGGGACAGATAGAAACAGAGGGACAAATAGAGATAGAAACAGAGAGACAGACAGAGATAAAAACAGATAGACAGATAGAAACAGAGAGACAGATAGAGATAGAAACAGAGAGACAGATAGAAACAGAGACAGGTAGAAATAGAGGGACAGATAGAAACAGAGAGACAGGTAGAAATAGAGAGACAGGTAGAAACAGAGAGACAGGTAGAAATAGAGGGACAGATAGAAACAGAGATACAGATAGAAAAAGAGAGACAGGTAGAAACAGAGAGACAGAAACAGAGGGGCAGATAGACAGATAGAAAACAGAGAGACAGATAGAGATAGAAACAGAGAGACAGATAGAGACAGAGAGACAGATAGAAACAGAGGGACAAATAGAGAGACAGATAGAGATAGAAACAGAGAGACAGATTGAGATAGAGGGACAAATAGATGGACAGCCAGACACAGAGAGAGGTAGACAAACAGACAACAAGAGATGGCCACAGACAGACAGACAGACAGACAGACAGACAGATTGTTGTGTGCTTTGTTTGTCTGAAGTGGTTGTGTCTGCATTGGGAGACTAGTTCTAAAGCATCCTAATAAGAGAGTGGTCTTTGAGTAGGGAGTCCTGCTGCTGGAGTGCTGCTCATGTGGGGTCTTCTCAAGGATCCTCCCCGCCCCGCAGATAGGAGGGGGAGCAGTGGGAGAGAAGAGGAGAGGAGAGCCTCAGGGGTAAGGAAAGAGAACGTAGCAGGGATCTCACAACAACAAACAAGCAACGTTTTTTCATGAATCATTTTAAGAGTTTACGTCATCTAAAGCTAATTTTACATGAGCTAAATCTCACAGTATAGAATTGCTGGCAGCATTGTAGATGTGGGATGATATAATGATTTGGATGTGATTGATACTAATTGATATAAGTGGTTCATGTGAGGCTTGTCATTATGGAGAACTTTGTAATTATCCAATTAAATAGTGTGCGAGAACTGCCAAGCGAACACATTAGTGAGGATGACACTGATGCCCCTCCTCATCCACGGTGTCACATAATGGCTGAGGTGGAGTTGTAAATGGAAGCAACTAATCCTGATGATGTTGTGATGAAATATGGACTAAGAAATTAAGTTGTGAACATCCTGTCCCTCTTTTATGACAGACATGACAGAGAGAAATAAAGTTGAATTATGATATACTCAAAACAGCCAAGCATTTTGGTAGACATGCTAGTAAATCATGAAGCAAGCTTAGGTTGGCAATAACCCCAGAGAGACTGTGTTGCCCCACATAACCCCAGAGAGACTGTGTTGACCCACATAACCCCAGAGAGACTGTGTTGACCCACATAACCTCAGAGAGACTGTGTTGACCCACATAACCCCAGAGAGACTGTGTTGACCCACATAACCCCAGAGAGACTGTGTTGACCCACATAACCCCAGAGAGACTGTGTTGACCCACATAACCCCAGAGAGACTGTGTTGACCCACATAACCCCAGAGAGACTGTGTTGACCCACATAACCCCAGAGAGACTGTGTTGACCCACATAACCCCAGAGAGACTGTGTTGACCCACATAACCCCAGAGAGACTGTGTTGACCCACATAACCCCAGAGAGACTGTGTTGACCCACATAACCCCAGAGAGACTGTGTTGACCCACATATCCCCAGAGAGACTGTGTCGACCCACTTTGTGGGATGGACTTCACAGGTCTGTGTTTCTGACTGTATGGCTAGCGTGCCTCACCATCCACGGTGTCATTGATTTTATTTCACGAACGCACTGGTCCTCAAATCCATTCTGTTGTCTGTTGACCCATTTACAATATGTGGCTAAACAAGAACCAAAGCAGTTGAAATGCAATGATGGAATGGAAACAAATATTTAGCTTGACGCAAATAGCATTTTGGCCCTGCAGTTACTGAATATTTATCTGGAGAAAGCATCTGTCTCAACCTAGCGCTCATAGTTGGCCCAGTGTGCAGTGCAGACGATTGGGCCAAACACTTAAAGAAATGCATTACACATGTCCAAGTAAAGCAGACATTTCTAAGGTCTTTAAGGTAGCGTTATTCAACTCTTATGCTTGGAAATAACCCCCAGGAGTCTAGCTAATGTTGCCCAGTCCTTATTCTGAAGCTTTGATGGACCGTCTGAGGCTCTTGAACTTACCTCCTCTGCGGAAATTCATGTTTTTTTTTTTTTGCTGCAAAATTGGACATGCCATTAAAGAATAACTGTCCTCATTCATTACAGAGGGATTCATGTAGGGAGATGAAACCACAATGGGCTTTCTGTCAGTAATGAGCCTAATACTTCTGTTTTGCCATGTCATACCAAAAGGCAACAGGCTAATAAGACACATGTACAGATGTAGGATCTTTCTTTGAGACAGTTTCTACAGCAGGAAAATAATCCTGCAGCCACAGGAAACGTGAATTTTTATGTGAATTATAATTAATTTGGACATTGTTTTAGTGGTTGATGGATGTTTCAATTCCAAACTTCAGAAACCTGAAATAAACTAGACATTTGAAATGTCCTGCATTGCAGGAATGTTCTCCTGCGACAGGGTGATCTGTAAAACTCGCTCCTAGCAAGGACATAATATAAAGAAAGTCATAGTTTAAAAACATTGATTTTCTCTTCCCTTATGAAGAAATGTGAGTTTACAGCAAAACTGACATGCAATTCCGACTGATTTGAGGAAGTACAACAACTTCATAAACTACAATTATTGCATCCATGGATTTGCAAAGAAAACCTAACAAACAGTGAATTTGTAATGAAATGTTGCTGGATGGATAGTAAAGGATTAAACGAGGGGGTCTAAAGTTCACTTGAAAAATAAATGACCTACACAACATTCACGTTGTTTACACCTCAAGCTAGCAGCCTTTGAATGCTGATCAAAAACACATGTAGTTTTGTCCAAACTCCTTCGACTGGTTGAAGAGGCACTTCAGGGGCCACAGTTTGATATATTGTCACTCAGTCTGGACTACAACCTCTTTGGTAATAAACCATAGGGTTAATGTGCGGTGCTTCATGAGTCTATTCACACATATCAACACATTGGCCTTTGTGCTAACTCCATTAGCCTAACAGGCTTGTTGGTTGTGTTGGAAAGTTATGTACCTTAGCTAACCTTAGCTCTCTTCATTTTTAGCTAGTACCATACCTTCTCGTTGAAAAGTAAGAACCTAAATCAACTGAAGTGACTAGTTCTCTGGGTTTGATGTTGGTGCAACCCATCTCTTGTGTTATGCTCTCTGATCTGGTAGACATTCTTTCCACAGTGTTTGACCAAAAAATCCCCCAGACCTCTGACTCAGCGCATCCCTAATTACACGTTTGTGTTGCTGTCATTTGGGTTTGGAAGAAGAAGGAGGCGGAGAAGGAGAGAAACCACTCTGGGGGATGCCTGGCAGCCATGTTTCCCCTCTCATCTGACTTCACACTCCCATTGCTGGCACTTCCTGTAGGCCTGTGGGATTGGCTGCGGTGAGCAGCACCAGATGCTTCACATTACCCTGGCTTCCTGTCTGTTCCACCTTGGAAACTGCCATCGGGCTTGACAGGAAGGCAGGAAGCAGATATCCAAGAGGATGAAAGCCTCAAGACCTTTGGTGTCTTCACTTTAATGATGGCACCAGGACCAGGCTGGGTTACAACTGTGTGTATATAAACAAAAACTTTATGAGAGGCAGTACAGGTAAAGTTGGTCAATTGCAGTTGTTTCCAGGTAGAATTGTACCATGTGTTTTAGCTCCTTTTCGAAGTCCATAGGCCTGTTGCCCTTCTTCAGTGGACTATTAGAACATTTTCTATTCTGTACTCAAAGTGAAAAGAGGATCTTTATCGTGCGCCTCTGGTCTGGACAAGGCTACTGTAGCTCTTCAAGATCCAGTTCAAAGCACATCGACTACACTATTTACACATAGACCACACTATTTACACATAGACCATACTACTTACACATAGACCACACTATTTACACATAGACCACACTACCTACACATAGACCATACTATTTACACATAGACCATACTATTTACACATAGACCATACTATTTACACATAGACCACACTACACATAGACCACACTACTTACACATAGACCACACTATTTACACATAGACCACACTACCTACACATAGACCATACTACACATAGACCACACTACCTACACATAGACCACACTATTTACACATAGACCACACTACCTACACATAGACCACACTATTTAAACATAGACCATACTACTTACACATAGACCACACTATTTACACATAGACCACAATATTTACATATAGACCACACTATTTACACATAGACCATACTATTTACACATAGACCATACTATTTACACATAGACCACACTACACATAGACCACACTACTTACACATAGACCACACTATTTACACATAGACCACACTACCTACACATAGACCATACTACACATAGACCACACTACCTACACATAGACCACACTATTTACACATAGACCACACTACCTACACATAGACCACACTATTTAAACATAGACCATACTATTTACACATAGACCACACTACCTACACATAGACCACACTATTTAAACATAGACCATACTATTTACACATAGACCACATTACCTACACATAGACCACACTACACATAGACCACACTACTTACACATAGACCACACTATTTACACATAGACCACAATATTTACACATAGACCATACTACACATAGACCATACTACTTACACATAGACCACACTATTTACACATAGACCACACTACACATAGACCACACTACTTACACATAGACCACACTATTTACACATAGACCACACTACCTACACATAGACCATACTACACATAGACCACACTACCTACACATAGACCACAATATTTACACATAGACCACACTACCTACACATAGACCACACTATTTAAACATAGACCATACTACTTACACATAGACCACACTATTTACACATAGACCACAATATTTACATATAGACCACACTATTTACACATAGACCACACTACACATAGACCACACTACCTACACATAGACCACACTACACATAGACCACACTACCTACACATAGACCACACTACACATTGCAGCTCATTCAACAATACAAAACACATCTCTATGGGTAAGTTCAGCTGATTCAGTAATACAAAAACACATCTCTATGGGTAAATTCAGCTGATCCAGTAATATAAAAACACATATCTATGGGTAAATGCAGCTCATTCAACAATTCTTCTGGAATAAAAGAAGCCACTAATAGCAGTATTTGCAATTAAATGTTCCACTCCACAGGCGAGCCATGGGTTCTTTTCTCTGCTCAGGAAGTCCATATTCCATCTCCTCCAGAAAGGTCTGGGAGTTATTTAAACTGGGGAGGGAGGCTCTTGTAACAGCTCTTCTATCGTTGTCAGCTCTATCCTAGCCTGGTCCTATACTGTACAGTAGCAAGTCTTCTATCGTTGTCAGCTCTATCCTAGCCTGGTCCTATACTGTACAGTAGCAGGTCTTCTATCTTTGTCAATGACTGAAGCACAAACAGAATGGGCCACCAGGCTAGATCTACCCGTTCCCAGAAGCTGTTTCCAGGTGTATGTTCTGTGTGTGTCAAGACTGTTCTTTGGTAAAGATATTAGAGAGTCAGTGACTCCCCTGTGGAGAAGATATCCCTCTAATCTGATTCAATCTGTCCTCTCCATGAAGATATCCCTCTAATCTGATTCAATCTGTCCTCTCCATTCCCCACTGTGTCTATCTCTCTATCTCTCAGAGGAAGAGAGGAGCGCATTCACGCATCACAGCATTGCCAATGAAGCTCTCAGTCTTTGTGATGACAAACGATAATGGTCATAAACTGAAATTGCACCTACTGATCTATCATTCCAGAGAGAGAATAGATAGAAGAGAGAGAAGAGAGAAAAGTCAGAGAAGAGAGAAGATAAAGAAGACAGAGTAGAGAGGGAAGAGGGAAGAGAGAGTAGAGAGAAGAGAGAATCGAGATGAGAGAAGAGAGAGAAGACAGAGAGTGGAGAGTAGAGAGAGAAGAGAGGGAGAGAAGAGAGAGAAGAGAGAAGAGAAAGGAGAGAGAAGAGATAGAAGACAGAGCAGAGAGAGAAGAGAGAGAAGAGAGGAGACAGAAGAAAGAGTAGAGAGCGAAGAGAGAGAAGACAGAGAGAGTAGAGAGTAGAGAGAGAAGACAGAGAGTAGAGAGTAGAGAGAGAAGACAGAGTAGAGAGAGAAGAGAGAGAAGAAAGAAGAGACAGAAGAAAGAGTAGAGAGCGAAGAGAGAGAAGAGAGAAGAGAGAGAAGAAAGAGAGAGGAGAGAGTAGATAGAGAAGAGAAGAGAGAGAAGAAAGAGAGAGTAGAGAGTAGAGAGAGAAGACAGAGAGAGGAGAGAGAAGACAGAGAAGACAGGGAAGAGAGATAAGAGACAAGAGAGATAAGAGATGACAGAAGAGAGAAGAGAAAAGAGAGAGAATAGAGAGAAGACAGAGTAGAGAGAGAAGAGAAAGGAGAGTGAAGAGAGAAGACAGAGTAGAGAGAGAAGAGAGAAAAGAGAGAAGAGGAGTGAAGAGAGTGAAGCGAGGAGAGAGAAGACAGAAGAGAGAGAGGAGAGAAGAGAGAAGAGAGAAGACAGAGAAGAGAGAAGACAGAAGAGAGCAGACAGAGAGGAGAGAAGACAGATAAGAGAGAAGACAGAGAAGAGAGAGGAGAGAGAAGACAGAGAAGAGAGAGAAGAGAGAGTAGAGAGAAGAGAGAGAAGAGAGAAGAAAGAGTAGAGAGAGAAGAGAGAGAGAAGAGAGAAGAGAGAGAAGAAAGAGAGAGGAGAGAGAAGACAGGGAAGAGATAAGAGACAAGAGAGAGAAGAGAGATGACAGAAGAGAGATTAGAGAAAAGAGAGGAGAGGAGAGAGAAGAGAGAGAAGAGAAAAGAGAGAGGAGAGAGAAGAGAGAGAAGAGTAAGAAGACAGAGAAGAGATAAGACAGAGAAGAGAGCAGACAGAGAAGAGAGCAGACAGATAAGAGAGAAGACAGAGAAGAGAGAGGAGAGAAGAGAGCAGACAGAGAAGAGAGCAGACAGAGAAGAGAGCATACAGAGAAGAGAGAAGACAGAAGACAGAGAAGAGAGAAGACAGAAGACAGAATAGAGCAGACAGAGGAGAGAGCAGACAGAGAAGAGAGCAGACAGAGAAGAGAGAAGACAGAGAAGAGAGCAGACAGATAAGAGAGCAGACAGAGAAGAGAGCAGACAGTGAAGAGAGAAGACAGAGGAGACAGAGAAGAGAGAAGACAGAGAAGAGAGGAGACAGAATAGAGCAGACAGAGAAGACAGAAGACAGAGAGGACAGAGAAGAGAGAAGACAGAATACAGAATAGAGCAGACAGAGGAGAGAGCAGACAGAGAAGAGAGCAGACAGAGAAGAGAGAAGACAGAGCAGACAGAAGAGAGAAGACAGAAGAGAGAAAAGAGAAGAGACGACAAAGACGAGAGAAGACATAATACATCTACTATGTCTCCTTTGTGTGAATAACACTGTTACTTGACTCTTGAATACTGTTTGTTTTCATGCCCTCTTTACGTTGCTTTCTCCCTTCTCAGTACATTGAAACGTCCTTCTGGCTATGAGAGGCACACAGTCATGTGAATAACCTCAGACCTGAGAAATCAACTGTGTCATTACATGAATATTCATTAGAAACTACAGCTGCTCCAAGGAATTCATTATGGAATTCGTTATTAATAAGTTAACATGGATCATACAGTATGGCCAATACACGCAGTTGTCAATGGAAATATAATGCATACTATGGTCATGTTTTACGTTTCATATATGCCTGTATTGTAATAAGGTCAAAATATGTTTTCTTATTGCTCATTGTTAAGATAGTATCCTCTAAGAACATTGTTTTGCTTGTGTCCCAAGAAGTTCCAGCTGCTATGATGGTTAATAACAGCTATTTAATTTAGCTGCTTATCAAACATACGCACAGAAACACACAATGGTGACATAATGAAACACAGAGACAAAACCCCTTTCCCCTATCCTCCTCCTCCCCACTTCTCCCCGTCTCCCTCCCTCCCCGTCTCCCTCCCTCCCTCCCTCCCTCCCTCCCTCCCTCCCTCCCTCCCTCCCTCCCTCCCTCCCTCCCCTAGCTAAAGGAGTGTCAGCATTCATCTGTGGTGCTATGGCAAAAGAGGAGGTGATGGGCAGCTCACTTTAATAGTTTGTTCTGCCACGCAGCCCCCCTTATAACCCGGCTCTCTGTATCCTGGAAGGACAAAAACCTGACATTTCCCCCCTTTACAGATGTGATGTCCACAGGGGACTGTGGAAGCTGCTGGCCATTTATTCAATTCGGAACAAAGTGAATATAGGGTCAGAAGTGTCATAAGATTAAGTAATAGTATTGGGCCCTAATTAGGAAATGGGTGGGGAGGGGGGGATTTGTGTAATGTCTTTTGGTTTGTGGTTTCTGTACTGTATCTCTAAACTTCTCCTGTGTACATTATAACATCTAACAGTGTTATTAACAGAGTTCTAACCAGTGTTCTAACCAGTGTTCTAAACAGAGTTCTAACCAGTGTTCTAACCAGTGTTCTAAACAGAGTTCTAACCAGTGTTCTAACCAGTATTTTAACCAGTGTTCTAACCAGAGTTTTAACCAGAGTTCTAACAAGTGTTCTAACCAGAGTTCAAACCAGTGTCCAACCAGTATTTTAACTAGAGTTCTAACCAGTGTTCTAACCAGAATTCTAACCAATGTTCTAACCAGAGTTCTAACCAGTGTTCAAACCAGTGTTCAATACAGAGGTCTAACCACTATTTTAACAAGAGATCTAACCAGTGTTCTAAACAGAGTTCTAACCAGTGTCCTAACCAGTGTTCTAACCAGTGGTCTAACCAGTGTTTTAACTAGTGTTTTAACCAGTGTTCTAATCCGTTTTCTAACCAACATTCAATCAGTGTTCTAACCAGTGTTCTAACCAGAGTTTTAACCAGTGTTCCAACCTGTATTTTAACCAGTGTTTTAACCAGTGTTCTAACCAGTGTTCTAACCAGAGTTTTAACCAGTGTTCTAACCAGTGTTCTAAACAGAGTTTTAACCAGTGTTCTAACCAGTGTTCTAACCAGAGTTTTAACCAGTGTTCTAACCAGTGTTTAACCAGTGTTCTAAAAAGTGTTCTAACTAGTGTTTTAACCAGTATTTTAACCAGTGTACTCTCAGGCATTCTAAACCGTTTGGTATGAAACAATGACAGACACCATTTTAGAGACACTATATACCGTAAGCTGAATTCCAACTACCCGTCCTCTGCACAAAATGGCATTCCTTCCACCCTGAAGAGCAGCCTAAAATTAGCCCAGCTCATGCATCTGACAGTGCATACTTTGGGTCCTGAAGCCATGTTATTTCTCACTAGATTCACCCCAGTCCAATTGTGACCCACAGACTGAAAACATACAGTCATCCCTCAACACCAGTGAGGTAATACCAGCCAAGATACAAACTTAAGAAATAAAAACATGGATATAGATCATCACATTTGTTTTTATGTTTTGAGAAGTGAAACTGACCACAACTGAAAAGCTGTCCAGCTGGCAAAAACAGCTTTCCTTTAGCCTGACTGAAACCAGCTTTGAACTTGGTCAAGCCAAGTAGATGACGCACACACACACACTCCGCGCACACACACACACACACACACACACACACACACACACACACACACACACACACACACACACACACACACACACACACACACACACACACACACACACACACACACACACACACACACACTGAAGTCTCTGTTAATAAAGTAGTGCGTATTGGGCGAGGAGTGAAGAAACACTGAATCCTACTTCTCAGGTCCACTATTCCTGATACTCTTCTACAAAGCTCTTCTATTGGCTCCTCTTCTATTGGCCCCCTAACAGTAAACCAGGGATCTTATAGCTCCCTATGTTCCAGAGATCGGCTCTCCATCTCAGCGGTGGCCTCTCTGTTGTCACAGCAATAGTTTCTCATAGAGCAGAGGTCAGACGATAAAACTACTTCTGAGACTTTGCAACAGTGCAAATTTCAAAGTGTACCGCTAACTCGTCTCTCCTGGTCTCCCCTAGTCTCCTCTAGTCCCCTCTGGTCTCTAATGGTATCCCCGGATCTCTCCTGGTCTCCCCTAGTCTCCTCTGGTCTCTAATGGTATCCCCTGATCTCTCCTGGTCTCCCTTAGTCTCCACATGGTTCCCCTGGTCTCTCCTGGTCTCCCCTGATCACTCCTGGCCTCCACATGTCTCCCCTAGTCTCCCGTAGTCTCCCCTGGTCTCTCCTAGTTTCCCCTGGTCTGTCCTAGGCTCCCCTGGTCTCCCCTAGTCTCTCCTAGTCTCCCCTGGTCTCTGGGATTTCCTCTCCCCGGCCCTGAAGCCTCTTGCTTCATTGATACTCTCTTAGTCCAGGGTCTTTGCAGTGCTTCCTCCTACTGTCCTCAATATGTTCACTTCTCACATCCTCATAAATGAACTGGAATGATACAAAATCCTCAGCCTGTTCTGTCTTATTAACCATAGAGCCACAGAGATGCTAGAGTTAAAACCCTTCTGGTATAATTTGGCCAAAATAGAAATGTTACTAATAATATTGATTGCTTTATACCAGTTTTTCTTTTCACATATGTTGGTGTTGAGAGGTTCGACCCTCAGTCGTGGATTTAGATTATGTAAACTACATTCTACATGACGAGTCCCTGTGCAGTGTAGAGGGAGAAACTATTTTGTTTTTTCAACTTTTAATCCACTTTCTCATTCCCCAAACAGTCTGAGCGGCAAAGCAAACAGGATCCCTGGACGCACAAGTTATTGGGTTTCCTGCAGCTGTCGCTTTATCCGGACAGAACGCTCGGCTAGAATTCTGTCTCTGCAGGGTAGAGAGAGGCGCCGTCTACGCCCATCGAGCCAATCCCTGGAGGACGAGAGGTAGAATGTGAGCTTGACTCAGAACCCTCATTACACAGGAAAATCCTTCTAGAGCAGAACGGTGTGATCAACACAGTGAAGACACTGGCTACATCAAAGTCACATGCATTAGAACCACAGTGATCTGACGGAGGCTGAATCATCATGTGGACACATATTACATAACATCTTAAGATGTGCTAAGAATATTCTAGATTTAAAAGGAGTTAGGCCATGTGGGTACACAATGACCTTTGGAACAGTTTAACTGATTTATCTCTTGAATGTATATTTGATATGTTATTATTTAATTATAAGAACATTGGTCTAATTATTCTCTGTTCAGCTGTTGCTTTTCGTAACCAGTGCAAATTGTACATTATTTAGTGGTTGAAATTTGGTTGATTGAAATATAAAAATGTAAAAAAAAGTTAAAGTTATCTTTATTAACATGAAACTAGCCATATTAATCAGACATCACTCAAGAGGGCCATTAGCAAATTCCATCAGAATGCCAGAAGCAGTATCCATCCGCAGCTATACCACAGGGTAGCATCACCAGATATGTGGACGTTGAAGAGCTGATCCCACAAAAGTATTCATTTTAATATAGACCTGAACAGGCACATAGGAAGTCTGAGAGGTTACTTTAGTTTATATTTAAAAGTCTGCTCGATACATCTCAAGCGTACCCTTTTGGCTGTGTATGAATGGCCAGGGTCTGGCCAGTATTCCTGTTCATATGGTGAACACCTCTCAGCGCTGCACTGGGGGAACCTCAGATACTTTTGTCTTACGGTTGTTTAGCAGCAGCGCTAAAGGAGGCTAGCACAAAGAGCTATCTGTGGAGCTGTTGAAAATGCTCTGTGGGCACCTAGCCAACAGGCTGGTCATCCAGACTCCTTCTTTAATGGTCCTCCTCCACCACACTACACCCCCACTCTCCCACTGTTCAAAATCAGCCTAATATATTCTCTCTCTCTCTCTCTCTCTCTCTCTCTCTGCCTCTCTGGCTCCCTGCAGATGACCTTGGAGGGGATTAGCTGGACGCTCTAAAACATTTGGACTCACTATAACTCTGCTGCTACCCTAATTGCCATCTACAGTCAAACAGTTCTCCTCTTTTCAAAAATGCCTACATAAAACTAAATTGGAAGGAAAACAGACGAAGGATCAACATGGGAGAAGTTCAAGCGATGGTTTTGAATAAGATCAGAAGACAATTAACAATATGGACTGAGCAATACAGACATCAACCATAGCATGTTGAAGTGTGCTGAATGTTAACTTGACCTATCCTTGATGGTACTGTAGCTCCCTGCTGACAGACAAATCACAACAAAGGTGCCTGGCAGTTATCTGTGTCAGGCACATGCTTTCAAATGGAAGGTGGTATATTAGGGCTCCTTCACACCCACTGGCTTCCTTAAGTTTTGTCTGCACAGATACAGTCAGGTCCATGTCCTACTCGAATGTCCTACTCTATTGCTCCCACGAGACACACATCCAAAGAAAGTAATCTTGTTAATTGTGTTAGCCCCATCTTCGCTGACACTATCACTAACCCCCATCTCACCCTCTGACCTACTGGCTAATTCCCTGGTTCTGGTGTAGAACTGTAGGGAGGGCTGGTCCTGGTCTAGAACTGTAGGGAGGGCTGGTCCTGGTCTAGAACTGTAGGGAGGGCTGGTCCTGGTCTAGAACTGTAGGGAGGGCTGGTCCTGGTCTAGTACTGTAGGGAGGGCTGGTCCTGGTCTAGTACTGTAGGGAGGGCTGGTCCTGGTCAAGTACTGTAGGGAGGGATGGTTCTGGTCCTGGTCTAGTACTGTAGGGAGGGCTGGTCCTCGTCTAGTACTGTAAGGAGGGCTGGTCCTGGTCATGGTCTAGTACTGTAGGGAGGGCTGGTCCTGGTCTAGTATCATAGGGAGGGCTAGTTCTGGTTCTGGTCTAGAACTGTAGGGAGGGCTGGTCCTGGTCTAGTACTGTAGGGAGGGCTGGTCCTGGTCAAGTACTGTAGGGAGGGATGGTTCTGGTCCTGGTCTAGTACTGTAGGGAGGGCTGGTCCTGGTCTAGTACTGTAGGGAGGGCTGGTCCTGATCTAGAACTGTAGGGAGGGCGGGTCCTGGTCTAGTACTGTAGGGAGGGATGGTCCTGGACCTGGTCTAGTACTGTAGGGAGGGCTGGTCCTGGTCTAGTATCATAGGGAGGGCTAGTTCTGGTCCTGGTCTAGTACTGAAGGGAGGGCTGGTCCTGGTCTAGTACTGTAGGGAGGGCTGGTCCTGGTCAAGTACTGTAGGGAGGGATGGTTCTGGTCCTGGTCTAGTACTGTAGGGAGGGCTGGTCCTCGTCTAGTACTGTAAGGAGGGCTGGTCCTGGTCATGGTCTAGTACTGTAGGGAGGGCTGGTCCTGGTCTAGTACTGTAGGGATGGCTAGTTCTGGTCTAGAACTGTAGGGAGGGCAGGTTCTGGTCTAGTACTGTAGGGAGGGCTGGTCCTGGTCTAGTTCTGTAGGGAGGGCTGGTCCTGGTCAAGTCCTGTAGGGAGGGATGGTTCTGGTCCTGGTCTAGTACTGTAGGGAGGGCTGGTCCTGGTCTAGTGCTGTAGGGAGGGCTGGTTATGGTCATGGTCTAGTACTGTAGGGAGGGCTGGTCCTGGTCTAGTACTGTAGGGAGGGCTGGTCCTGATCTAGAACTGTAGGGAGGGCGGGTCCTGGTCTAGTATCATAGGGAGGGCTAGTTCTGGTCCTGGTCTAGTACTGAAGGGAGGGCTGGTCCTGGTCTAGTACTGTAGGGAGGGCTGGTCCTGGTCTAGTATTGTAGGGAGGGCTGGTTCTGGTCCTGGTCTAGTACTGTGGGGAGGGCTGGTCCTGGCCTAGTACTGTAGAGAGGGCTGGTCCTGATCTAGTATTGTATGAAGGGATGGTCCTAGTCTAGTACTGTAGGGAGGGCTGGTCCTGGTCTAGTACTGTACGGAGGGATGGTCCTGGTCCTGGTCTAGTGTTGTAGGGAGGGCTGCTCCTGGTCTAGTACTGTAGGGAGGGATGGTCCTGGACTAGTACTGTAGGGAGGGCTGGTCCTGGTCTAGTACTGTAGGGAGGGCTGGTTCTGGTCCTGGTCTAGTACTGTAGGGAGGGCTGGTCCTGGTCTAGTACTGTAGAGAGGGCTGGTCCTGGTCCTGGTCTAATACTGTAGGGAGGGCTGGTCCTGGTCTAGTATTGTAGGAAGGGCTGGTCCAGGTCTAGTATTGTAAGGAGGGCTGGTCCTGGTCTAGTATTGTAGGGAGGGCTGGTCCTGGTCTAGTTCTGTAGGGAGGGATGGTCCTGGTCCTGGTCTAGTACTGTAGGGGGGGCTGGTTCTTGTCTAGTACTGTAAGGAGGGATGGTCATGATCTAGTATTGTAGGGAGGGCTGGTTCTGGTCTAGTACTGTAGGGGGGGTTGGTCCGGGTCTAGCATTGTAGGGAGGGCTGGTCCTGGTCTAGTACTGTAGGGAGGGATGGTCCTGGTCCTGGTCTAGTACTGTAGGGAGGGCTGATCCTGGTCTAGTACTGTAGGGAGGGCTGCCTACCTATGGCACTGTACTAGCTACGTATGGGGACTTTACTGCCTGCGTATGGGACTGTCCTGCCTACGTAATGGACTGTACTGCCTACGTATGGGACTGTACTGCCTACGTATGGGATTGTACCACCTACGTATGGGACTGTACCAGCTCCGACACTTGTCTTATATGGCAGGGCTTGCAAACTATTACAGACTACAAAGGGAAGCACAGCCTCGAGCTGCCCAATGACACGAGCCTACCAGACGAGCTAAGTCATTTCTATGCTCGCTTCGAGGCAAGCAACACTGAGGCATGCGTGAGAGCATCTGCTGTTCCGGACGACAGTGTGATCACGCACTCCGTAGCAAACGAGAGTAAGACCTTTAAATAGGTCAACATACACACGGCTGCGGGGCCAGACGGATTACCAGGACGTGTGCTCCGGGCATGTGCTGACCAACTGGCAGGTGTCTTCACTGACATTTTCAACATGTCCCTGATTGAGTCTGTAATACCAACATGTTTCATGCAGACCATCATAGCCCCTGTGCCCAAGAACACAAAGGCAACCTGCCTAAATGAATACAAACCTGTAGCACTCACGTCCGTAGCCATGAAGTGCTTTGAAAGGTTGGTAATGGCTCACATCAACACCATTATCCCAGAAACCCTAGACCCATTCCAATTTGCATACTGCCCAAACAGATCCACAGATGATGCAATCTCTATTGCACTCCACACTGCCCTTTCCCACCTGGACAAAAGGAACACTTATGTGAGAATGCTATTCATTGACTACAGCTCAGCGTTCAACACCTCCTTGACTACAGCTCAGACTAAACACCTCCCTCTGCAACTGGATCCTGGACTTCCTGACGGGCCGCACCCAGGTGGTGAGGGTAGGTAGCAACACACCTGCACGCTGATCCTCAACACTGGAGCCCCTCAGGGGTGTGTGCTCAGTCCCCTCCTGTACTCCCTGTTCACGACTGCATGGCCAGGCACGACTTCAACACCATCATTAAGTTTGCAGACGACACAACAGTGGTAGGCCTGATCCCCGACAACGATGAGACAGCCTATAGGGAGGAGGTCAGAGACCTGGCCGGGTGGTGCCAGAATAACAACCTATCCCTCAACGTAACCATGTTCAATAACAAAAACTCAACAACAGAAAAATCACACCGACAAGGTCTTCAGTATGACTGACCATGTTAAACGGAACAAGTGTTCAGCTCCTAGGAGGAGGAAGGCTGTAATCATTTACATATCCGGGACATTTTAAGTCTTTGATATTCCATCCTGTTTCCAGCACCATGTGGCAATGTGACAACTCTCTAACAAGGGTGAATTCTGGAGGTCAGAGCATTGAACCCCCCCCCCCCCTCCCCACTGTGGGATGGTGAATAGGCCCTTAATAAAAGCGAGGGGGAGGGGCCATGCTTGAGCAAGCATTCCCACTCAGGAACTTCTATTCCTATCATTTAATTTCACAATACACAACGGTCCTCTTTGTGACCGTAGGAGGACTTATTAAACTCAACAAATTAACATGAGTGCTTAGACAGAGCCACAATGTTGGCGGTGGGCAATCAACCAGCCACACTGAGGACAGAGAAGACAAGAGAGGTGTGGATGTGTGGAGAGAATGAGCAGTGAAGAGGAGAGAAGCAAAAGAAGAGGAGTAGAGAGACAGCAGGACAGGTGGGAAGGTGGAACAGGAAAAGAGAGAGGTGGGGAGAGAACGAGAAAGGGATAAAATAGCAGTGGTCTTTTGGTTGTACTAAGTGGTTTCACCATAGAGCAGCTCAGATAGTCTGAGAGGATTTGTGGGACTCATCTGCCGTTTAATTGACAAAGAAGATTGGTCAGATCCTCTGCCAAATAGAGAGAGCACCAGAAATCATTCATTGGATTACAAATAACTCATTAATATGGATATTAAGCGTATGTGACCCATGGCAGAAAGCTGGGAGTATGTCGCACGTAACTTCTTCACAGAAGAGGCATTTGAACATAACATTTTTTGTTTTTTCATCAAAATTATATATTTTTTTCTTCCAGAAATGCCTTATTGAACATGTAAACGTTCATGTGCCTTACTAACAAACTTTTATGTACTCTGTAAATATAAATAAAATGTGAAATCACGAAGGTGTTTAGACATTGAGAAAATACAGAATTATGCCTAGCCATGATTAGTTCAGATAACGAGGGGAACATTCACGAGGAAGACAGTCCATTCTGTAACTCAAGGCTTCCCTGTCAAATACCATTTACATCTATCCAGCTGGTAATTATGAAGCTAAATCTTTGCTAAATCTAGCTAGTTATCTTGTGTCTGCATTGCCATTTTTGACCTGGAAGCGGGCATTTTCTCCTGGGATTCAGGACAGAAAGCACACTTCCACTAACAATATATCATCGAAGATATATGTGAAAAACACCTTGAGGATTGGTTCTAAACAACGTTTGCCATGTTTCAGTCGATATTATGGAGTTAATTTTGAAAAAAGTTTGGTGTTTTGATGACTGGATTTTCATTTTTTTTTGGTAGCCAAACGTGACGCACCAAACGGAGCGATTTCTCCTAAACAAATAATCTTTCAGGAAAAACTGAACATTTGCTATCTAACAGTCTCCTCATTGAAAACATCTGAAGTTCTTCAAAGGTAAATGATTTTATTTGAATGCTTTTCTGGTTTTTGCGAAAATGTTGCCTGCTGAATGCAAACGCTAATGCTAACGCTAAATCCTACGCTAGCTAGCTACTGTTACACAAATGATTGTTTTCCTATGGTTGAGAAGCATATTTTGAAAATCTGAGATGACAGTGTTGTTAACAAAAGGCTAAGCTTGAGAGCTAGCATATTTATTTCATTTCATTTGCGATTTTCATGAATAGTTAACGTTGCGTTATGGTAATGAGCTTCAGGCTGTATTCACGATCCCGGATCCGGGATGGCTAAGTGCTGATGAGATGAGTGTGTCAAAGGCTTTAGAGGGTGTGGTCAAAGGCTTTAGAGGGTGTGGTCAAAGGCTTTAGAGGGTGTGGTCAAAGGCTTTAGAGGGTGTGGTCAAAGGCTTTAGAGAGTGTGAACAAAGCTAAAAGGGGGTAAACAAAGAACAACGTTGTAGCTGTTCAATGTGAAATGTTAGCTTAATTATACAACAAAAGGCTACTTAATTCTGCAAAAGGTTTGCCAAATGGGGTATCTTAGTGAGATAATGTTCAGAGAATCTATTTTGGCAATTTAGCGAAAGTATTAATTTTCTAAATATATGTTTCCCAGGTATTAATGTGGAGCAAGTGTGAAAATCACAGCAAAAAAAAATGTTTAAATGCCTTTTTCTCCCGAATGGGATTGTAAGTTTAGTAACTTTTAAAGCAGCATTACTTCTCCATGTTTCCTCCAACTGCAGGGTATGATATGCCATTTTGAAGCTCCGAGTTTCTACTTTTATGCAATGAAAAAACTAAATTTCAAATGTCGGAACATAAGACCGAAAAGAGACGGTTTGTCACATATTTAATTCAACTCATGAATGCCACTGAAAATGTCTAAATAATCTTTTTTTTTTTTAAACATGTTGGGCAGGCAAGAGGGGGCAATATTGTGATTAAGGAAACTTCATAAACAAATGGTTGAGTGACTGAGTAAATGTGTAATTATCCTTTGTAACATTGGTCGTACGCCGGTGGTGGAACGACATAGGTCACACATGTGAGAATTCCAGATATTTCAACAGCAAACAGGCACAACTGCATCTCTGCAGACTTCACACAAATATGCATTTTGAAGTTATTTATGAGCTGTCCCCAGTTCCTGTTTTCATCATCTGGAGTGGGCCTGGGACCAGCTGTGCTCTTCTAACAGGATTGGGTAAGTTACTTTCTAAATGTAATCCGTTAGAGTTACTAGTTACCTGTCCAAAATTGTAATCAGTAACGTAACTTTTGGATTACCCAAACTCAGTAATGTAATCTGATTACATTCAGTTACTTTTAGATTAATTTCCCCTTAAGAGGCATTAGAAGAAGACAAAATGTATGTTTACCAATTGAATGACATCTATTGCAGGATAAATCAGGGTTAAAGTTCACATGGCTGTCCGTATATGGATGTTATATTTTCATTCATGGGTTGTTTACGTAGGCTTCTTCTAACCCATCGCTGTCTACTACATATAACGATACGATTCAATTATATCTTTACATTAATATATCTAATTTATAAGTCCAAAAATCCATGTAGCAACTTCAGATTGCCCCTTTAAGTGTATCAAAAGTGTACAAGTTTGAGAATGTGTCCATTAGACCTATGGATATATATTTTTATATCAGCATGTATTAGATTGAGCAATAAAAGCCCCACTTATATTCAATAGGCTGGGATCCACACTATGCAGCTGTTATAAGAGTGCATTTTTCACTGGCTGTCCACTGGTTTCAAAAACAGTCATTGATAGGCAGCTTAAACTTATTGAATTCAACTATTATTGGGTTCAAATACACATCCTTTACATGTAACTCCCCTACCCTGCCTACACACACGACCTCTAACCGAGATCATCTTGAATCAACTAAAAGCATGGGAAACATTATCTCACCCTCTGTTATTGCTCAGGCATCGGTTGACAAGCCGTTGATTCAGAGAGTGAAAACACTCGCCCAGTGGCATGACGTTCACAGCTATGGAACATTTCCTCTCATTTCCTCTCATTTCCTCCCCTTTAATCTCCTTTCCTCTCATTTCCTTTAATTTTATCTCCTTTCCTCTCCTCTCATTTCCTCTCATTTCCTCCCCTTTCATCTCCTTTCCTCTCATTTCATCTCCTTTCCTCTCCTCTCATTTCCTCTCCTTTCCCTCTCCTTTCCTCTCCTCTCCCTCTCCTTTCCTCTCCTTTCCTCTCCTCTTTCTCCTTTCCTCTCCTCTCCTTTCCCTCTCATTTCCTCTCACTTCCCTTTCCTTTCCTCTCCTCTCCCTCTCCTTTCCTCTCCTCTCCTTTCCCTCTCATTTCCTCTCCTTTCCCTCTCATTTCCTCTCACTTCCCTTTCCTCTCCTCTCCCTCTCCTTTCCTCTCCTCTCCTCTCCCTCTCCTTTCCTCTCCTTTCCTCTCCTCTCATTTCCTCTCCTTTCCCTCTCATTTCCTCTCACTTACCTTTCCTTTCCTCTCCTCTCCCTCTCATTTCCTCTCCTCTCCCTCTCCTCTCCTTTCCTCTCCTTTCCTCTCCTCTCATTTCCTCTCCTTTCCTCTCCTCTCATTTCCTCTCCTCTCCTCTCCTCTCCTTTCCTCTCCTTTCCTCTCCTCTCATTTCCTCTCCTTTCCCTCTCATTTCCTCTCACTTACCTTTCCTTTCCTCTCCTCTCCCTCTCATTTCCTCTCCTCTCCCTCTCCTCTCCTTTCCCTCTCGTTTCCCCCACCTTTTCCCTTGTCCAGCTTAGAATACAGGGTCACTGTGTATATATATACATTTCTAAATGTAATCCGTTAGAGTTACTAGTTACCTGTCCAAAATTGTAATCAGTAACGTAACTTTTGGATTACCCAAACTCAGTAATGTAATCTGATTACATTCAGCTAGTTTTAGATTACATTCCCCTTAAGAGGCATTAGAAGAAGACAAAAATGTATTTTACCAATTGAATGACATCTATTGCAGGATAAATCAGGGTTAAAGTTCACATGGCTGGCCATACATGGATGTTATATTTTACTATATGGGTTGGTTATGTAGGCTTCTTCTAACCCATCGCTGTCTACTAGATATAATAATACAATTAAATTATATCTTTACATTAATATATCTAATTTATAAGTCCAAAAATCCATGTAGCAACTTCAGATTGCCCCTTTAAGTGTATCGAAAGTGTGCAAGTTTGAGAATGTGTCCATTAGACCTATGGATATATATTTTTATATCAGCATGTATTAGATTGAGCAATAAAAGCCCCATTTTTATTCCATAGGCTGGGATCCACACTATGCAGCTGTTATACGAGTGCATTTTTCACTGTCTGTCCACTGGTTTCAAAAACAGTCAGTGATAGGCAGCTTAATCCCCTCAATGTATGTTCCTCAGATATGTTTGGGAAAGACCGGTTCATTAGGCAGAGATGAACACGACGTATGTTCCTCAGATATGTTTGGGAAAGACCGGTTCATTAGGCAGAGATGAACACGACGTATGTTTAGTGTATCAGTGCAGTGAAGAATGCCGTTCTAAAATGACAGTCGATGGAGACATCAGCATTGGGATTGAGGGAGACGAGCAACGTTTCACACAAGTTGTCAAACATCACCAAGTTGTAGACCTTGAGTAATAGAGGCACACAAATCCGATGACAGACAACTGCACTCATTAGATGAGTCATGAAACGAGAGTTTCGAAATTGGGTTAGCAATCAAGTGAATATTTATCTCTTTCTCAGATTACAGTCATAAACAATGGAGCTCCGTTTAGATCTCGTAGTTTAACGCCAGTTGTGAATCACTCTTTCCAGAGAACTATTGTGTTGAGTGCTGGCTGTAAACAACAGAGAAAAACTGTTTTTTAAACTAAGGAGTTCAAGAGTTTCCATGCAGGATTTTTTTTCTTCTCTTTTTGGCTATCAATGTCTCACTCTAAAACTAACAGAGACGAGCTGTTCAGAGTCAAGTAAGTCCATAATTTGTTTTATTTGATTAGCCTTTACTCCTGCAGTCACAAGACATGTTAACCAGTATAAAATTCAAAACTCACAAGCCTATTAATTTCTCTTTCGTATTGACAATTGTCTCTATGAAAGAGAAATTGACAAGCTTGTGATTTTCCCCT
Source organism: Oncorhynchus mykiss (assembly GCF_057628025.1). Taxonomy (NCBI): domain Eukaryota; kingdom Metazoa; phylum Chordata; class Actinopteri; order Salmoniformes; family Salmonidae; genus Oncorhynchus; species Oncorhynchus mykiss. The sequence goes on along the minus strand of NC_143024.1, from coordinate 88,825,021 downwards.
TTTGGCATCTGCCACCTCTTTCCTTACAGAACCGCTATAAACCGGCGGTAGGTGCAGCAATGGCAGACAAATATTGATGCCACCTTTACTTTAAATAATGAAACAGCAAGTAGTCACTCCTAGGCCCCTGTATTGCAGATAAAAATGACTTTCTCAGCTGCTGTATATCATGAATGATCAGTTATCCTCTCTTTTTTAGATCATGATAATCTCCCGAGGGGCCATAGTTTAGATCATGCTAATTTCCCAAGGGGCCATAGTTTAGATCATGCTAATTTCCCAAGGGGCCATAGTTGAGTGCTGCATGATTTCACAAGCTACTACTCAGGGCTGTTGGCATGGAGGAGGTACATAGCAACGGAGGTCAATGCTAAGTGGGCAGGTGAAAGTCACCTGACTTTAGAGCTGAATATAAGTTTGCAGAACATTGGGAACATCTAACTCCATGCTGAATCAAGTCTCACTTTGGGCTTCACAGGCCCCAGTCAGAGCCAAGATCCAGATCCTCCCACATCCTCAGTATATCCACTGGTATAGTACATATTTAACACCATAGACGCATGAGAGAAACAGTGGGGAATGTTTTAAATGTGACACCACCTCCAGGAGAAAGAGATGAGGGAATCAAATATACTGTAGACAGTTGTCAGTTATCTACAGTCGGATCTCTGAGAAGTATCATCTGTTCTCCATGGCTTCAAGTCATCCTGTTTATTTTGGGGTGTAGTCACCAGTACATGCCTGCATTCCTGATTTAATCTACAGCAGAGTCTTCAGTGTGTTTTCCTACGAAGCATGGAAAACAACAAGTATCCCTGAACAACCGTAAGACATTCTTTACGCTGAAAGAAAACAGTTCAATCATCCAAACCACTTGAGAGATCCTTACACTTGTTTGCTACTTTTCAGTGGTCATGATAGTCATCAACACATTACAGGCTGCTAGCTCACTTCTTATTAGTGGTTCTCGTGGTGACAGAGTTATATGGATGGCACACACCGCACCGAAAGTCAGTCTGCCGTTTGTTCGGAGCAGTGTGTTTTAGGGTCCTCCCTGCCTGTGGACGTCTGACTGGCGACATTTTCGCACAAATCTACATGTAGAATCGGTTTGCACTCAGGTTGCAAATTACAGCTGGCACTCTGTTCAGAGGTGCTAAGTACCTTCGGCCGGCAAACGCTACCGGTGTGAACGCTACCGGTGTGAACGTTCACAGCTACCGGTGTGCCCGTGCTCAACCAATACCTCATTACAAGAAGACAATCAGCAATCACTACTACACTCAATGGAAGGTTGAAGTAGTTGAAGTGAATACAAATGGAATTACTCGTTCCCATGCCTCCTAGGGGACTTGTTGTCTTAAAGTCCTACTGAGAGGATTTGAATATGAACAGAGCCTGAGGCAGTGGACAATGCACATGGTCCGTTGTAATGCAGGCCAATATCCTCTTAGGGAGGGAGAGAGAGAGAGAGATACAGGATGAGGGGCTGCAATGTGTTATCTTACAGGGAGTCCGTCTACTCCGCAACTTTCAATTCAGTCAACTTCCCTCTGCATCAACAGCCACTGAAGTCACACACAAAGGAGCGGGGCCAAATTAGGAGCACAATGAGTCCACTGTGGGAGCTTCAGAGGAAATGAATGAATGCTGTTGATACACATTCTCACACTGTCAGTGTTTTCACCTCCCAGTCCCTCCATAGCCTCAGCTGCACCATTGAAAATCAACAGGAGAGCTCCAATCCATTTGGTTTTCTCAGAACCCATCTATCACTGTAAGAAGGAAGGTTCAGCTAACCCGGTAAAATACTATTGGTTACCACTGTGGTAGACTGAAAACAAAGCAACAAATTAGGCCTACCTTGGATAGGGTCAACAGTCTATTTCTGCATGAATGAGAATGATGCCACTCCTGTTAATGAAGGGCTGTGCATTATGATATTATGAACATAAAAGACTATGACTGTAGCTTTCCAGCTTAGACAACATGGGGGCGACTGAGAGTCCTCTATACTGTCTGTCCCATCTGGCACACAGTCTCTTACAGCCACAAAGCTCATAAGTCTGCTGGGAGCCTTTAAGAAGTATGTTTCTGAACCTGTGGCAATGGCGCCTAGCTAGCTCTCTCCTCCCAGGCATGCATCCCCAGGGTGGCTGGGAACACAGATGGACAACACTTGGGACTGAGTCAGAGAGCCCAGTGGGACACAGGAATTACACCCTAGTATAACTACTCCCAGTCCCAGTTCAGCCCTTCACATCGCATGGCACGACACAGTGTGACTTGCCCAGAGACTGAGACAAGGTGAAAATGATGGAGTCTATGGCCTCCAAGTTTGTTTTGATAACCAAATGACACATCATAATGGAGGTTTTTGTCTACAAACTAAAACTCATCCACTGTCTGCCCACATAACTCTGAAACGCATTAGTAACAGCTGTACTGAGTCGCATACACAGATGTCTTTAGCTGCAAAAAAACACCCTCAAATCATTCCATATGTCAGTCATCAATCTGACGCTCTTCTATAGGCTTATTGGAGAATGCATTTGTCTGACCAATCAATAAACAATATCATGTTTCCAATAACACCAATCTACACAGGAACATTCAAGTTGTCATTATAAACATGGATTTGTGATCAATAAGCCATTTAGTTAGAAGTTGAGAAACAAAAGAGCAGTATGTGGATTAATATATATATTGGAGTTGACAACCCAAGTCACTATCATATATATATATATATATATATATATATATATATATATATATATATATATATATATATATATATATATATCATATAAACTTATACTGATAGTGACTTGGGTTGTCAACTCCTGTTGGAACTACTCAGCCCATACCGAGCTGCGCTGACTGTATGGAAATCCTTTGAGATTGATCTCCCTCTTATCAAGTTGCACAAGTTGTTCAACTACTCTTTAATGCTGATAGCCTAGCAAACCCGGTCAGATCAAAATGAATTGGGTTGAAACGTATTGTAAACATGACAATTTAAGATGCGCTTTGCGCGGAGAAAGCTCAGTGGGGGGACCAAACAGAACAGGCATGGAACAAGTTGTCATTTTATAATGTAAGTTTTAACTCAAACAGAAAAAGGAATTAACATTTAAATAGAAACTTACCCATTTTTGTTTCCCAGTTTCTGAAGATGAGGTGTCTGTTGAAAGTTCAGCTAACGGGCGATGTTGCGTCCGGAGATGCACAGCGAACGCCAGACTAGTCCACTGAGTTGCTGCTGCGCGTCGTCCCGTTTGGAGACAGGCTGACTGACGTCACCACCAGAGGATTGGTGTGTAGGATTGATTAGTTTAGTTTATTAGGATCTCCATTAGCTACTGCACATGCATAAGCTACTCTTCCTAGGGTTCACATAAAACATTACTAGACAAGAACAATATAAGATATTACAAAACAAATAGATACAATATGAGTTATATATAGGAAAGACACCAAGAGACAACGAAAATACTATTTGCACACTATTCATATATATATATATATATATATTAATATCCTTGTATACAGTAGAGTTCAAATAGTTATTTAGAAAGAGTAGAGGATCTGTATTACAATATGTTTTTAGAGCCAGGACAGGACAGCACTATGTTCGCCCCTCTTCAGAGGACAGAGAAGTTTGTTGGTCATTCAACCCTGGATACTTTATCTTGGTTTATGGCCTTTTATCTGCTGGTCGAGATAAAAGGCCACGGTCTAAACTTAGACCAGCGCAGGTTTACCTTTGCGAAGATAAGATCTGGGTTAATTTATCCACATAATAGAGCCCCACAGTGGAGCTGTCATAATACCCATAAAACCTAGTGGTCAAACAAGGAAATGGTTCCAATCTTTTTTCCACCATTCATTTTTCCCATAGGGGATTTTAGAAGCACTTAAAACAAGGGCTGTGTTTCATGTAGATCTACTCAGGTGTGATGTTTTGATTACCATGTAAATCTCTCTTGGACAAGGTGACTTTTATCAATATATATATATTAGAAGTGTTTCTAAAATCCCCTATGGGAAAAATGATTGAAACCATTTCCTTGTTTGACTGCTAGGTTTTATGTGTGTTATGACTCATACTATGCCCTATGCCTTAACTAAACTGTTTTGAGGGAAGGTAATACATTTGTAATTCCAATTAAAGTTATATAAAAAATATATATATATTTGTCTAGTGAGACTGGCTTAGCACTGCAGGGTAAGCCAAGGCTTATTCTCAATGCTGTAGTATCCTGTCTACCCCTGAAGCTCCCAGTAATCCAATGTTTTGGATAAGGTGTTATCATGTCAGCTGGGCTATCCTGTGCAAGAAAGTCAACAAGGACAAAGAACCAATGAGCATTCGCCACAGATCATAGGTTAACCCCAGACCTGCAGCGTCAGTGAATCCAACCTGCTGTCCAATAACTCAATGTAGAAATCAAAGACAAAACATTAGAGGGCAATGGCTGTAGTCTCTAAGGATTGGATTCAATTTCTCCCACGGAAGTATCGCGGAAGATCCGAGTTGAAATAGTCAAGGTCATTTTCGATTGAGCTGACATATGCACAGTGAATGAAGTTTCCGCGAACGAGGGAACATTGCCTTTAAATTTCAATCAAGCTATAACGTGTATCTTGCGCCATTCTTCTGCAATACGGATTGAATTCCCAACTACATTCTATTACCTACCTTGTTTATTAATCGAATTAATATTTTTAAAAGCGAATGCTCAGTGGTCCAGAACATAATTACAAATACTTTGTACACTGCAAGTTGACCGCAATAATAAACCCAAACAGATATAGAATTTGACAAAAACATAATAATATCAAACCTAGGTTACATTGAGAAACGATCACATCGTCTCTCTATTTAGTCAATGCAAGGAAATACTTAGGTACAGATTTCCTAAAATAAAATCCCTTGGAGATAATTTCCTGGTGTTTTTACAGTTTTTGATGTTCGATAACAAAAAATAAATAACTGGTCAGAAAACTTATTGAAATCACCAGAGGGGCCAATTCGGCCTGTGGACCACCAGTTGGGGAACCATATCGTCCCCCTCAGACTCACCATCATTCCAGTCTCTCTGCTTCTCATTAAAGAGTGGAGAAACACACAATGCCAATCAGCATCGATCCAGTGCATTGGTATCCGGTATCCAAGGAGGCCACAGTGTTCTGCAGGCCCAGTCTTTTCACTGTCGGCCAAATGGCCAATTCTCAATGGGCCACTTCATGGTCAAGCAGGGCTTCCACCCAACATGGCAAGGACAACACATAGAGAAGGGAGGCTTTCGGTACCACTACCAGTTATGTCTCACCCAGAGATAGAAGGAACATCTACTGTTCTTCACTATGGTCATGGAAATTCTTACACAGGGACACTCAAAGTCAATCTTAAATAATCCACATTTATTTGTCAGCGTGCTGGAGAGGTTCCAACCATCTCAATGCACTGTAGTACACATTTCTGTCATAAAACTCTCCCGGGGCTGTCACAACAGTTGCATTAAATAGCGCGATACAGAGGCAAGTTATATTTGCATGATTTACCATAATTAATTAACAATTACCGGTTTGTTCTATTCATGTGACCAATACTGTTTCATAACATGTGACAGACCAACACCCCACGAGGCTTCTCCTCTCTAAACTGAGACTTTGAACCTGAGATATCTTTCTTTTGTTCTCAAAACACGGTCATTTGTTCTAAAAAAAAAAATGGTCTGGGCGTAATGCTAAATTGCAGCTACTGATAGGTGTGATTTGTACAGTCAGCCACTTGCGTGGACAAGGAAATTGGTTATTAGAACCGAACATGAATAGAACACAGAAATGAGTTATAAGAATGGCACAACATTTCCCTCACTCAATATATTGTGAAAAGGTAATTGATATGATATTTTGGAGTAGTTGCTGTTTTAAGAGAAGGCACATTTTTCCATTAATATCAACAGAATTGTAAATGCGTAAAGAGTTCACTCATGAATCATGAGCAAAGCTTCTAGAACACAGTAGAATGTGAGTGACCCTCTCTTGTGGTTCAGTAGTATGTGAGTGACAGTCTGTTGTGTTCAGTAGTATGGGAGTCACCCTCACATGGATAATGGCGCCGGAGGGTGGGGCAGCCATTTTACGGGCTACTAACCAACTGTGCTATTTTGTTTGTTATTTCACATGGTTTGTAACTCATTTTGTACATAATGTTGCTGCTACCGTCTCTTCTGATTAAAGAAGCAATAAAACTGGCCTTCTTTAGACTAGTTGAGTATCTGGAGCATCAGCATTTGTGGGTTCTCAACCCTGCTTCATGAGATGCCCGCACCTGAAATGCATTTCAATTAACTGGTGTGCTTTCTTAAAAGCTAATTTGTGGAATTTCAAATCAAATCAAATCAAATCTTCTTTCCTTCTTAATGCATTTGAGCCAATCAGTTGTGTTGTGACAAGGTATACAGAATATTTGGTAAAAGACCAAGTCCATATTATGGCAAGAACAGCTCAAATAAGCAAAGAGAAACGACAATTCATCATTACTTTAAGACATAAAGGTCAGTCAATATGGAAAATTTCAAGAACTTTGAAAGTTTCTTCAAGTGCAGTCGCAAAAAACATCAAGCGCTATGATGAAACTGGCTCTCATGAGGACTGCTACAGGAATGGAAGACCCAGAGTTACCTCTTCTGCAGAGGATAAGTTCATTAGAGTTACCAGCCTCAAAAATTGCAGCCAAGGCCTCCCGGGTGGCGCAGTGGTTAAGGGCGCTGTACTGCAGCGCCGGCTGTACCACCAGAGACCCTGGGTTCGTGCCCAGGCTCTGTCGTAACCGGCCGCGACCGTGGGGCGACGCACAATTGGCCTAGCGTCGTCTGGGTGAGGGAGTGCTTGGCCGGTAGGGATATCCTTGTCTCATCGTGCACCAGCGACTCCTGTGGAATGCCGGGCGCAGTGCACGCTAACCAAAGTTGCCAGGTGCACGGTGTGTCCTCCGACACATTGGTGCGGCTGGCTTCCGAGTTGGATGCGCGCTGTGTTAAGAAGCAGTTGGTTGGGTTGTGTATCGGAGGACGCATGACTTTCAACCTTCGTCTCTCCCGAGTCCATACGGGAGTTGTAGCGATGAGACAAGATAGTAGCTAGTAAACAATTGGATACCACAAAATTGGGGAGATAAAGGGGTGTAAAAAAAATAAATAATAATAATTGCAGGCAAAAAAAATGCTCTATAGAGTTCAAGTAACAGACAACTGTTGGGAGGAGAATGCGTGAATCAGGCCTTCATGGTCGAATTTCTGCAAGGAAACCATTAGTAAAGGACACCGATAAGAAGAAGAGACTTGCTTTGGCAAGGAAACACGAGCAATGGACATTAGACCGGTGGAAATTTGTCCTTTGGTCTGGAGTCCAAATTGGAGATTTTTGGTTACAACCTCCATGTCTTTGTGAGATGCGTGAATGTTATCTGCATTTGTATTTCCCACCGTAAAGCATGGAGGAGGAGGTGTTATGGTGTGGTTGTGCTTTGCTGGTGACACTGTCTGTGATTTTTCAGAATTCAAGGCACACTTAACGAGCATAGCTACCACAGTATTCTGCAGCGATATGCCATCCCATCTGGTTTGGGCTTCTCAATTTGAAGGAAAAGCAGCCAACAAGTACTCAACATATGTGGGAACTCCTTCAAGACTGTTGGAAAAGCATTCCAGGTGAAGCTGGTTGAGAGAATGCCAAGAGTGTGCAAAGCTGTCATCAAGACAAAGAGTGGCTATTTGAAGAATCTCAAATATAAAATATATTTAGACTTGTTTAACACACTTTTGGTTACTACATGATTCCATATGTGTTATTTCATAGTTTTGAGGTCTTCACTAGTATTCTACAATGTAGAAAATAGTAAAAATAATGAAAAACCATTGAATGAGTAGGTGTTCTAAAACTTTTGACCGGTAATGTATATTACCACCACACAACAATATTACAATGTACATGTGTGTAGAGTGTGTGTGCTAGCGTGTCTGTACCTGTGTGTGTGTCTCTTCACAGTCCATAAGGTGTATTTTATCTGTTATTTAAATCTGATTCTACTGCTTGCATCAGTTACCTGATGTGGAATAGAGTTCCATGTAGTCATGGCTCTGTGTAGTATTGTGCGCCTCTCATAGTCTGTTCTGGACGTGAGCATTGTGAAGAGACCTCTGGTGGCATATCTTGTGGGGTATGCAAGGGTGTCCGAGCTGTGTGCCAGCCGTGTTGCCCTGTTCTGAGACAATTGCAATTTTCCTAAGTCCGTCTTTGTGGCACCTGACCATACTACTGAACAGTAGTCCAGGTGCCACAAAACTAGGGCCTGTAGGACCTGCCTTGTTGATAGTGTTGTTAAGAAGGTAGAAACTAGGGCCTGTAGGTCCTGCCTTGTTGATAGTGTTGTTAAGAAGGCAGAGCAGTGATTTATTATGGACAGACTTCTCCCCATCTTAGGTACTGTTGTAGCAACATGTTTTGACCATGACAGTTTACAATCCACAATCTACTCCAAGCAGTTTAGTCACCTCAAGTTGCTAAATTTCCACATTATACATTACAAGATTTAGTTGAGGTTTAGTGAATGATTTGTCCCAAATGCAATGCTTTTAGTTTTTCAAATATGTATGACTAAGTTATTCCTTGCCATACTATCTAAATATACTCATACTCATACTCATAATATACCCATACTCATCTAAAAACTAGCTGCAGCTCTTTGTTAAGTGTTGCAGTCATTAGTCATTAGTAAATATTTTTAAAAGTAAGGGGCCTTGACAGCTGCTCTGGGGAATTCCTGATTCTACCTGGATTATGTTGGCGATGCTTCCATTAAGGAACACCCTCTCTGTTCTGTTAGACAGGTAACTCTTTATCCACAATATAGCAGGGGGTGTAAAGCCATAAGATATACGTTTTTACAGCAGCAGACTATGATCGATCATTTCAAAATTCGCAAAACAGCCCCACAATATTTTTATCATTCATTTCTCTCAGCCAATCATCAGTCATTTGTGTAAGTGCTGTGCTTGTAGAATGTCCTTCCCTATAAGCATCCCGAAAGTCTGTTGGCAATTTGTTTACTGTAAAATAGCATTGTTTCTGGCCAAACACAAGTCTGGTAACAGGCTGATTGGTTGGCTTCCCTTCAGGCTTGAGGGCACACACTTTCTAGTAGGCTTAGATTGAAGATGTGGCAAATAGGAGTGGCAATATCGTCCACTATTATCCTCAGTAATTTCAATCCACCGCATACCTTCAAGGTAATATGTCCTTTTTTACAGATGTCCATTTAGGCTTATATGAGAGGTTTACCACTGAGAAGAAGTAGCAGAGTGCCCTATTTCACAGGGGCAGACACATTTAATTGTGCTGAATTCCTCAGTTTGCTCAACAGCAGTAGCTTAGATCTTCACTTCCTGTGCAATTGTTGGTAAAAACCCATTTGTTGACTGGGGTTTTATTGGGGAATCTATGTGACTTGTAAGACTACAATCAGCAGCTTGTTGAGAGTGAGGAGAGAGAGAGAGAGGGGCGCTAAGGGAGCCAGTTTTACATGGCAGGATAGTTGAGTCGCTCTCCAATGTCACTATGGAGATAGACTCTTCTATTTCAAACAGCCTCTCAGAGACATTTTCTCTGGAGTTACACAGCAATAGATATCATGTAAGTTATTACATGTTAATGTGCTCCAAATTTCTCAGAATATAATAATTAATTTCCTCCAATGGAACTATTATTGTTGGCCAGGGTTTCCCCTTAACCTGGAGGAGCAAAGAATGTAGTAGGCAAAACATTCAAAGAAGATTATACTGCCAAACATTATTTTCACAACTGTACAGATCTCAAGAATCTAGTGCTTTTTTTTACACCTTGCACTAACATGTGAGATCTGTGATCTGCTCCATACCCAGCTAGCACGTTTGGTTCCTTAGAAGTTGTGGGAACGTTTTGGTTTTCCATTGGTTCTGGGAACATAGCCATATGTTTTCTGACCGGTTAAATTGAATGTTAAGAAAACCACGAGGAAACATGAAGAATATGTTATGCTGAAGTCCTGAAATTCTCACAGTAGAACGTTGTTTCTTCACGTACTCGGGAACAATTTGAGAACATTACTTTAAATAGAACCATGGGGAAAATGTAGGAAATGTTAAGCTGAAGTACTGAAATTCTATAAGGAACATATGGTTCTCAGAACGTTGTGGGATGGTTGTATGCAAAATAACCACAGGACAACCACGCTCTCACCAAGCTATAAGAAACATATGGTTCTCAGAATATTATGTGCTAGGTGTGCACAGTGTATTAATCCATCCACTGTGTCCGCATTGTGACCAGATTAGCTGGCACCTCTCTGTATGCAAATTATTTGACAGATATTCTTTCGAAAAACAATATGGATTTATTTATTTTAAGAACATTTCTGATGCCATAATTCAAAGGTGCTATCTGGCAATGATTTTAGAGGTCGGTATAATGATGATTTAAAATGTTTGACAATCCAGATCTGTCTACACTTGATTGATATACAGACACAACGCAACGACTGACTACCTACCAGGAAGATCTGATCACAATGTGTTAAAAATAATAATAATCTCTACGCCTGAAATGTGAGTCCCACCGGGTATAAACGGGGCTTCTGGGTTTGCCTTGATATGAATATAAATGAAGGTCTAAATCTTTGGTTTTGGATGACATAAAGGATAAATAGCAGTTATAAACATCCATGCTATTCAGAGGTTTACAGGAAGTGGACTGTGCCCCCTCTAATTGATTCCCCATTCTCAAGTAGAAAAACGGCTCATGGACAACATCAATAAAACATTTGTCTAAGGGTCACCATGAACAATAACTCAATCCAGGTTACTTAGTATCCTGGGCAGCACCCAGTCTGAAAAGAGGAGGCCAAGGACCAAGTTGCCATTAATTAAAACACGTTTGTCATTCACCAAGTTTGTGGTCCATTCAAATCATCTATCCAAAAGTCGGTTTGTGGGTAGTTATTATAACAAACATGACATCCATTTATATTCAAAAGTAGACCAAAATAAAAATGTAATTTGTTGAGACGTCTAGTGACGTTGTTTCTGAAAAGCCATATAATATCTACCCATACTCCCCTCCAACAAGGAACTATAACACCGTGTCACTGTTACCAATGTCAATGAACCATTTTCAACCTTTTTCATTTCCTCAGCACTGTATCCTCCCGTATTACAGTATTCCTCTAAAACAAACAAATCAAAGTATAAAGGAGGAGAGGGTGTGTGAGAGGGGTGAGGTAATCATGCACATTTGGAATTGGAAATAAAAGCCTCTTGGAACACAGTACCAAACACAATCACCGTCATGTTTACTGAGTCACAGGGAAAATGGCAGGAAAAGAGTACTGGCCTGGCACAAGCCTAAGAGGCACAGGAACTAGTGCATACCATGTTGTAGGAGAAGAGTCAAACTTCTCAAACTTCTGTCCAAGACTTGGTCTTGGATTCAGACTTGACATAACTCTGATAGTTTGGACAAATGTGAAGAAGTGATTGAAGAATAAGACAAATGTGCACGTGCATATAGATATGAATACGTTCAAAACTCTTTGTCAAGAATTAGTATTTAGTTTAAAAACTTCTATGGGATCGGTGTCCCTATACCAAGCAAGTTGTTGCTCAATATGCGGTAATGTGACTAGAAAATGTTGTATACAATAGTCAACCTTCCGGGACATAGACATGTCTTATATGGGTAGAAAATGTTAATTATTGTTTGAGGATAGTGCAACAAAACACTTTTATCACTGCAACTGGTTTGACACATTCACCTCTGAAGGTAAATTGTGTACTTACATTCAGTAATCTTGTTCTGATTTGCCATCCTGAGGGTCCAAGAGATAAAATGTAGAGTAGTTTTGTTTGACAAAATCAATTTTTATATACAAATGTAGGAACTGGGGTTTACAGTTTGACCCCACCGCTGTCTCTGGATCCACACCCACCCCGCCCGGCTATCTAGATGTGTTAAGGTTAGTGTTTAAGCTAAGGATTCATCATGTATGATGTTACTGTGTGTGTGTAAACTTTATTTTTTTATTAACATAGCATTTTTGTATGTTCTCTATAGTTATGTACTTGAAAATGTATAAATTGACCAAATCGGCACATTTGGGCAAACTCCTGGCAGACTTGATGCAAAATATTGTGTATTGAGGTAATTCTTCCCTGTATCAGGCTGAAACTTTACACACCCACTGCTGCCATCTTGTGGACAATATCTAAATTACACCTAGGATCCTAACTTAATGTATGGCCTTTCTCTTGCGTTTCAAAGATGATGGAACAAAAAATAAATAAATACGCACGTTTTTTTGTTTGTATTATCTTTTACCAGATCTAATGTGTTATATATATTTTTTATTTTATTCTCCAACAATAATTTCCACAAACTTCAAATTGTTTCCTTTCAAATGGTATCAATAATATGCATTTCCTCGCTTCATGTCCTGAGCTACAGACAGTTAGATTTGGGTATGTCATTTTAGGTGAACATTTAAAAAAAGAGTCCGATCTTTACAGTCCCAAAGAGATAACAGATGGCCTCCCTTTCCATTATCATTGACTGAGTATGTGTTCTATTCGATCATTCAAATACAATCTCAGAGAGCTCTGTTGTTATTGTATTGTTTTATTGTTGTGTTACTTAAAAAAAATAAACTTTGGCTTGTTTAGTAAAACATTTCTTAAAACTGCATCGTTGGTTAAGGGCACGTAAGTAAGCATTTCAAGGTAAATTCTACACCTGTTGTATTTGATTAATTCTGTCCAATCTTTCTGTGAATTATTTGGCTGTGCCAACAGATGCTGAGGTTACAACATGAACCACATGACAGATCATAGATTCCTACAGAAATGTCACTTTGAGAATGTGCTTTTGAGCTCGTTTTTAAAGTCATGGAACACTGCCATCTGTTTTATCATTATAGAACTTGTGGAAAAGGAGGTTTCACTGCCATCTGTTTTATCATTATAGAACTTATGGAAAAGGAGGTTTCACTGCCATCTGAAACCAGATAAAGAGGAACCTTATTGTTTACCAGGTACCACAAGATGCCTTCAAAATAACATGCCATGTGTTTATCCCTTTAAAGAATGCCTAAAACTAAACATTGCACTACGATAAAGCATAAAAACAAATTAAAACATCTGTTGCCTGAATTGAAGTGTCTACTTTAGGCTATATGGAATGTGACTAGCTGTTTAATCCTTCTAACATGAGAAAAAAGTTCCTAACAAATACAATTTAAAGCATTTATACTTTGTTGAACATCAAGCTTCAGAGTAATAAGCCTGCTTCACAAGAAATGAGAGAGTGAGATGCATATGATTATGATCAGCATTGGATCTCATTGGATATTCATGAGGACCAATCAGTAGTCCTATACTGTGATGTTGGAGAGAAAGACCAAATACAGGAGAATCAGACCAACAGTAGATGTATAGCATATAGAACACCAGAATCAGACCAATAGTAGATGTATAGCATATAGAACACCAGAATCAGACCAACAGTAGATGTATAGCATATAGAACACCAGAATCAGACCAATAGTAGATGTATAGCATATAGAACACCAGAATCAGACCAACAGTAGATGTATAGCATATAGACCACCAGAATCAGACCAACAGTAGATGTATAGCATATAGAACACCAGGAGAATCAGACCAACAGTAGAGGTATAGCATATAGAACACCAGGAGAATCAGACCAACAGTAGATGTATAGCATATAGAACACCAGGAGAATCAGACCAACAGTAGAGGTATAGCATATAGAACACCAGGAGAATCAGACCAACAGTAGATGTATAGCATATAGAACACCAGGAGAATCAGACCAACAGTAGAGGTATAGAACACCACACCACATTCGTTCACCTGGGTAATGCAATCACACTTCCAGTTTGGAACTCAGGAAAGGCAGGCAAGGCCCAGAGCCCCTGAGATCTCTTTCAAATGACTAGAGGGCTTCATCTCAATCACAAGACATTACAAGACATGTACTTTGGGGAAAAAATCACTATGCAGAGTCCTACAGTTAAAAATCGGTCAGGGATGTGAGGATAAAAATAATTTGACATGAATATCAGAATAATGTCTGTCAGGGCACAGAGGGACACCACATTCTGAGGAACGCTATGAAGCGGACGGCCATTATATGAACATCAAAGCAGACAGTTGTGATGGGGCGGCCATGTCGACCTACTCAGGAAGGTCAGGGGAAGTGGCCGTGTGTGTGTGTGTTCATGCGTGCATGTGTGTGTGTTGAACTGAGCTCATGTAATTTATCACCCATATGGCCCCAGGGAGAGGGCACTCAGAAAACAGATACACTTTGGGGGCTAGGGAAGGGAGGACGAAGTTATATCTACAACTATCTCTCTGAGGCCCCATTTAACAGAGAATAAAACTAAGAAAGCTTTGTAATAAACCAAAGGGATGCAAATGAGCAATATACTGCTAGGAGTGTAAAACTACGAGCTGTGATACGTTGGAAATCAGTGTTGCTGTGACTGCTGGGGTAACTTTTAGATGTGTCTTTTCTTTACAGTTGTTGGATTGGTATCTATACATTTAGACACATTTAAAGAGAAAGACTTTGAATAAGTCTAAAGGAGAAGATGTGTGTGGTAAGCAATGTGACAGAGGCACAAGTCCTGTCACATCTGCTGCCTCTGGTTTGTGGCAGGGTTTTGGGGGTAAAGAGCCTTGGAGCAGTCAGATCTTAGGGAATCAAGATATCCCTCTAGTGGTGTGGGGGCTGTGCTTTGGCAAAGTGGGTGGGGTTATATCCTTCCTGTTTGGCCCGGTCCGGGGGTATCATCGGATGGGGCCACAGTGTCTCCTGACCCCTCCTGTCTCAGCCTCCAGTATTTATGCTGCAGTAGTTTATGTGTCAGGGGGCTAGGGTCAGTTTGTTATATCTGGAGTACTTCTCCAGTCTTATCCGGTGTCCTGTGTGAATTTAAGTATGCTCTCTCCAATTCTCTCTTTCTTTCTCTCTCTCGTAGGACCTGAGCCCTAGGACCATGCCTCAGGACTACCTGGCATGATGACTCCTTTCTATGTTCAGTCCACCTGGCCGTGCTGCTGCTCCAGTTTCAACTATTCTGCCTGCGGCTATGGAATCCTGACCTGTTCGCCGGACGTGCTACCTGTCCCAGACCTATTATTTGACCATGCTGGTCATTTATGAACATTTGAACATCTTGGCCATGTTCTGTTATAATCTCCACCCGGCACAGCCAGAAGAGGACTGGCCACCCCTCATAGCCTGGTTCCTCTCTAGGTTTCTTCCTAGGTTTTGGCCTTTCTAGGGAGTTTTTCCTAGCCAACGTGCTTCAACACCTCCATTGCTTGCTGCCCTCCACTTTAGACTGGGTTTCTGTACAGCACTTTGAGATATCAGCTGATGTACGACGGGCTATATAAATACATTTGATTTGAATCGGACAGCCTTTTTCGGAGAAGAGTAAAACAAAAAGCATCTAAGCGGACCCTTGTGCCTTTAAAGATAATTGGGTCACTGAAACTCTCCCAATCTCACTAGCTGACACTGGAGGAGACGCAGAACCAAGGAGTTATTTATCTGGTACAGTAGAGTCCTTAGAGAGGGCGACTGTCCTCAGTCAAAAATCAAAAGTAGAAGGACAAGGAAGTAGGAGGTACTGATACACAACCTAAACATTTGCTCGAGCAAAATATGCCCGGCCAAATGAGTATGGATCAGAAGCAGAAAGACCATCAGGGTAGCTTGCTCAGGCAGCCCAAAGATCGACCTAGTCTTAAATCAAACACATGCTGAATACATTACTGTAATGTAACCTTTAATTTGGCAGAGATGGTCACGGGAAGACGCAACCTGACAATGTACCCAGCTAGCACATTTGGTTCTCATCCAAGCATATCTTGCACCAGTCCCATAAAGTGGTGGGAAGGTTGTGTGCTAAGTAACCATAGGACAACCAGCCTCTCATCAAGCTATAAGAAACATATGGTTCTAAGTACGGTATGTGATAGCTGGGTAGTGCATTCTAATTGAATGGTATGTGATTGAGTTTCACACGGGCAGGCAGCTACACTATTAATCTGTTACGAACTGCAGAAATAAATGGTGCTATGTTAACATCCTGGTGTTCGGAAAATTGTAGTAGAAAACCAGTGTAAGTCACTGCTGATCTAACTAGCATTTTCACTGCATTATAGCCTGGTGATCCCCACTGTGACTGTCCTTTCCTACACACATAATCAGAACTAATCAATCACTTCCTTTGTCCAGAGATAAAACGTTCCACGCCAACATACCACACGCTGACTAGAGTCTAACACATTAGTCATCATGGCCCACCTCAAGCGTTCTAAACAGATGAAATGGAAAGTATGACACGAAAACAAATGTTAAATACTGCAAACGCCAGCAGTTCTTCACCTTGCTGCATTTCTATAAGATTAACCCCCCGAGATTCAGTTTCACCCGAAACAAATGTCCAGGACTGTAGCATCCAAATTATTTATCTCATTCCATATCTGAGAAATCTTAAAATTGAGATGCATTTCAACTGAGGATTTGGCCCAATATCCTTTGAGTGGTGAGGGTATTCTCAAAAGCAATGAGGGTATTCTCTATAGCAATTAGGGTATTCTCTATAGCAATGAGGGTATTCTCTATAGCAATGAGGGTATTCTTTAGAGCAATGAGGGTATTCTCTATAGCAACAAGGGTATTCTCTATAGCAATGAGGGTATTCTCTATAGCAATGAGGGTATTCTCTATAGCAATGAGGGTATTCTCTATAGCAACGAGGGTATTCTCTATAGCAATGAGGGTATTCTCTATAGCAATGAGGGTATTCTCTATAGCAATGAGGGTATTCTCTATAGCAATGAGGGTATTCTCTATAGCAATGAGGGTATTCTCTATAGCAAACAGGGTATTATTCTGCTCTATACATATGGCAGCTTTCTTATTAATAGCGTGGAATAACATAGCCAAGTGGGAATATGTTAGTTATTTCAGTGCAACCAATTTCCGCAAATGTTTTGCTATTTTTGGCAATGTTTTTCTGTAAACAGTTCAGAGAAGTGTTCATCATTATAATATTCTAACTGGGGAAAAAAGTGACAAGCCCTTCAGAGGGCAACATGCATGTCTGGTCCACAAGTCTATACTGCCATCTGGGGGTTCATTCCATACAGCAAACTATACATTTGAAATGTTTTTGTCAGCTTTGTCATTCCATTGTAATGATGCTGAACCTCTCTGCAGTGACCCATGAACATCTACAAGCAATGTACAGAAGAGAGTTTGAAAACACATGGCAGTTTTGGGACAAGGGCATTCATCTTCCAGTATCAAATGTATTGAATACATGTAGCATAATTATCTCTTATCTGAATTACAAACCCATTACTTTAACCTTTCCTATTAATCATTTACTATAACAGCAAATTACAGAAACAATATTGAAAAAATATATATCCTGACACTGCAAAACAAAGCAATAGAAAATATGTATACCATTTTCAATAATGGTCTCAATCATTTGTACGTTTCAGGATGACATCACATAATCTGAAACTATATGACAGAAGAAAGAACATTGTTTTCTGGGATTTTATCAAATTGGTTGTCAATAGTAACTATTGTGAACAACACCATAAGACTGGAGCTCAGACTCGTTCTGAGACAATAACATTTAGGGAGCATTTTGGGGGAAGACCAAAACTTTGTAAGTGTAATGAGTGTAAGGACAGCAGTCTTTCCATTAGAAGGCCCTTACATCAAGTACAAACATTGCTTTGTGAAACTAGAAGCTCTGACACTTGATGAAATCCTCTCTATTGAGTTGAAATGCATTCATATCAATGTCACCAACTATAGTGAAACCTACGTTTACTCTACAGTACAAAGTAATCTGAAACACATCCAAAACAATAGGATTATGGGACTAAATGCTAAACTTTCGACTACTTTAATACACATAAGTGAATTTGTCCCAATACTTTTGGTCCCCTAAAATGGTGGGACTATGTACAAAAAGAGCTGTGAATTCTAAACCGTTCACCCGATATGGATGAACAAACCTGACAGTCTGCACTTCAAATCCACAGTTCTTGAGTACAGAGCCATAAGAACAAGGCATGTGTCGCTGTCCCAACATGTTTGGAGCTCACTGTACATGCCTAAATAGTATCATTGAGGACGTGTGACTTATAAAATATGGTTTCATTTAATTTGCTCTGCTTAACCTACCCTTTGGAATGCCTTCAAAAGCAACAGTAAATATGTTCAGTTATTAAGAGATATCTCAAAAATCATTCTCACGACAGCACATTGGTAGCAATGAGTGGCAAATATGAAAGCTAAGCAGGGCTGGGCTTCATTAAAACCCTGGATGGGAGACTAAATGGATAGCAGTAGATAGATCCACTCTCCAGATAGTAGATATAACATTGAGGATCTGACATTGTTTCAAAGGCACAAATTCAACATATTTTATACAAGGTTTGTCTATGTGGAAATGTGTGATGTAATTATACCACCAAAACAACAGTTCACCTTTTTTTAAATCCAATGCATTTTCCACGTAGATTCCATGTCACAATACACTGACAAATTTTGTTGAAATAACATTGATTCAACAAATTTCTACCCAGTGGAAAGCACACCGTGATCCAGACTGACTACATTGCAGACTTCTGCCTGCATATTTGAAAGATTACAAGTTGTGGCAGGTTTTAATGAGCGATCATCAACTGCACAGCTCAGGTTTATCTGTAGCAGATTTTTTTTTAAAGACCTGCAGAAGAAAAGAGGGCAGGATAACATATCACCAAGGATAACATACTACAAATGATAACATATCACCAAGGATAACATACTACAAATGATAACATATCACCAAGGATAACATACTACCAAGGATAACATATCACCAAGGATAACATACTACAAATGATAACATATCACCAAGGATAACATACTACCAAGGATAACATATCACCAAGGATAACATACTACAAATGATAACATATCACCAAGGATAACATACTACAAATGATACTATATCACCAAGGATAACATACTACCAAGGATAACATATCACCAAGGATAACATACTACAAATGATACCATATCACCAAGGATAACATACTACGAAGGATAACATTTCACCAAGGATAACATACTACCAAGGATAACATTTCACCAAGGATAACATACTACCAAGAATAACATACTACCAAGGATAACAAATCAAAATCAAATCAAATGTATTTATATAGCCCTTTGTACATCAGCTGATATCTCAAAGTGCTGTACAGAAACCCAGCCTAAAACCCCAAACAGCAAGCAATGCAGGTGTAGAAGCATAACATACTACCAAGGATAACATATAACCAAGAATTACATACTACAAATGATAACATGTCACCAAGGATAACATATGATAACATATCACCAAGGGTAACATATCACCAAGGGTAACATATCACCAAGGGTAACATATCACCAAGGGTAACATATCACCAATGATAACATATCACCAATAACATATCACCAAGGATAACATATCACCCAGGATAACATATCACCAATGATAACATATCACCAATAACATATCACCAATGATAACATATCACCAAGGATAACATATCACCAAGGGTAACATATCACCAAGGGTAACATATCACCAAGGGTAACATATCACCAATGATAACATATCACCAATAACATATCACCAAGGATAACATACTACAAATGATACTATATCACCAAGGATAACATACTACCAAGGATAACATATCACCAAGGATAACATACTACAAATGATACCATATCACCAAGGATAACATACTACGAAGGATAACATTTCACCAAGGATAACATACTACCAAGGATAACATTTCACCAAGGATAACATACTACCAAGAATAACATACTACCAAGGATAACAAATCAAAATCAAATCAAATGTATTTATATAGCCCTTCGTACATCAGCTGATATCTCAAAGTGCTGTACAGAAACCCAGCCTAAAATCCCAAACAGCAAGCAATGCAGGTGTAGAAGCATAACATACTACCAAGGATAACATATAACCAAGAATTACATACTACAAATGATAACATGTCACCAATGATAACATATCACCAAGGATAACATATCACCAAGGATAACATATCACCAAGGGTAACATATCATCAAGGGTAACATATCACCAAGGGTAACATATCACCAATGATAACATATCACCAATAACATATCACCAAGGATAACATATCACCCAGGATAACATATCACCAATGATAACATATCACCAATGATAACATATCACCAATAACATATCACCAATGATAACATATCACCAATAACATATCACCAATGATAACATATCACCATTGATAACGTATCACCCAGGATAACATATCAGCAAGGATAACATATCCCCAAGGATAACATATCCCCAATGATAACGTATCACCAAGGATAACATACCACCAAGGATAACACACTACCAAGGATAACAAATCAGCAAGGATAACATATCATCAAGGATAACATACCACCAAGGCCTATTTTTACATTCCTGCTAGGCTCCACAGTGTTGTCCCACCTACACGTCTTTAATGCACACCATGGTGGCTGGCGCGCATGTGTGTGTGTGGACACAGGGCTGTGGGTTGCAGTAGGCGTAAGGGCCTATTCTATTATCAGTCCAAGCATATGTGAAGTATAGGGAGACAGGCAGATGAGTTTCAGAGAATGTCTTGAAATGATGTAAATGTGACATGTCAATGGACCAGTGGAGAGTCAGATTTGCAAAATGGAGGGCAAGGTTGAGCTTTGTACACGTCTCTATGTGTGGAGTAAAAGTGGTCTAGAGTTGTATTTCCTTTGGTTGCACATGTTACATGCTGGTAGAAATGAGGTAAAATGGATTTAAGTTTTCCTGCATTAAAGTCCCCGGCCACTAGGAGTGCTGCCTCAGGATGAGCATTTTCTTGTATGCTTATGGCCTTATACAGCAAGTTGAGTGCAGACTTAGTGCCAGCATTGGTTTGTGGTAGACAGTCATGAAGAGGACAGGACAGTGCCTATTCCCCCTCAGCAGACTGAAAATATTTGGCATGGGTCCTCAGATCCTCAAAAAACATTTTTTTACAGCTGCACCACCGCCTGGTATGGCAACTGCTCAGCCTCTGACCGCAAGGCACTACAGAGGGTAGTGCGTACAGTCCAGTACATCATTGGGGCCAAGCTTCCTGCCATCCAGGACATCTATACCAGGCGGTGTCAGAGGAATTCCCTAAAAATTGCCAAAGACTCTAGCCATCCTAGTCATAGATTGTTCTCTCTGCTACCACACAGCAAGCGGTACCTGAGCGCCAAGTCTAGGTTCAAGATGTTTCTAAACAGCTTCTACCACCAAGCCATAACACTCCTGAACAGTTAATCAAATGGCTACCGAGAATATTTGCTTTGTTTCCCCCAAAAAAATGTTTACACTGCTGCTACTCTCTGTTTATTATCTATGCATTAGTCACTTTACCTCTACTTACATCTACATATTATCTCAATTACCTCTGTATATAGCCTTGGTACTGTTATTTTATTGTTGCTCTTTAATTTCTTTGGATTTTTAAACTTTTTGTTGTTGTTTATTTAGTAAATACTTTCTTAATAATCATTTTTCTTAAAACTGCATTGTTGGTTAAAGGCTTGTAAGTAAGCATTTCACTGTAAGGTCTACTACACCTGTTGTATTCGGCACATGTGACAAATATAATTTTATTTGAATGAATAGACAGCTACAAAAAATATAGATGAAAACTCTCTTGGTAAATAGTGTGGTCTACAGCTTATCATTTTTAAATGTGTTATTTAACTGTTATTTAACTAGGCAAGTCAGTTAAGAACAAATTCTTATTTACAATGACGGCCTACCCCGGCCAAACCCAGATGACGTTGGGCCAATTGTGTGCTGCCCTATAGTACTCCCAAACACGGGCGGATGTGATACAACCTGGATTCAAACCAGGGACTGTAGTGATGCCTCTTGCACTAGAGATGCAATGTGCCACTCGGGATCCCTTCATGAGACTTGGTGAGGTACTCCACCTCAGGCGAGCATAACCTTGAGACTTCTTTAATATTAGATTTTGTGCACCAGCTTTTAATTTGTATTTAATTGTTATTTCACCTTTATTTAACCAGGTAGGCAAGTTGAGAACACCTTTATTTAACCAGGTAGGCAAGTTGAGAACACCTTTATTTAACCAGGTAGGCAAGTTGAGAACACCTTTATTTAACCAGGTAGGCAAGTTGAGAACAAGTTCTCATTTACAATTGCGACCTGGCCAAGATAAAGCAAAGCAGTTCGACAGATACAACAACACAGAGTTACACATGGAGTAAAACAAACATACAGTCAATAATACAGTAGAAAAATAAGTCTATATACAACATGAGTGAAGGATGCTAAATTTCTTGAAAGGGGCATGCTTATTTAAGATGGTGAGAAAGGCATTTAAAAAAAAAATAACCAGGCGTCCTCTACTGATGGGATGAGGTCAATGTCCTTCCAGGATACCCCCGGCCAGGTCGATTAGAAAGGCCTGCTCGCTGAGTGTTTCAAGGAGCGTTTGACAGTGATGTCTGGAGGTCGTTTGACCGCTGACCCATTACGGATGCAGGCAATGAGGCAGTGATCGCAAAGATCTTGGTTGAATGACAAATAGACACAGACCTCCACCCCTTGTCTTACCGGAGGCAGTTTTTCTGTCTTGCCGATGCACGGAAAACCCAGCCAACTGTATAGTATTCATGTCATCATTCAGTCACAACTTAGTGAAACATAAGATATTACAGTTGTTAATGTCCCGTTGGTAGGATAATCTAGAACGGAGCTCATCCAGTTTATTCTCCAATGATTGCACCTTGGCCAATAGGATGGATAGTAGAGGCGGGTTACCCACTCATTCACCGAGGAATTCTCACAAGGCACCCAGATCAGCGTTCCCTGTATCGGCGGCGTCTCTTCATGCGAATGACGGGGATTTGGGCCTGGTCTTGTAGCAGCAGTAAATCCTTTGCGTCATTAAATAAAAAATTGTCCAGTCGAGGTGAGTAATCTCTGTTCTGATATCCAGAAGTTATTTTAGGTCATAAGAGACGGAGGCAGAAACATTATGTACAAAATAAGTTACAAACACGGAAAAAAAAACACAAAATAGCACAATTGGTTAAAACGGCAGCCATCTCCTCCGGCACCATTGTATTGACAGTGTGATTTGGTGCATGACGCAGCATGACGCAGCTGCGCTTCAGGCTCAGCTCACAGACGGATGGCCTGACATTCTCCTGTAGAATTCTGATACAGAGCAGAGATCATGGTTCCTTCTACCTGGGAAGCACCTGGATGATCTTCAAGACTCTTGGAAGAATGTTCTATGGACAGATAAGTCAAAAGTATAACTTCATAGATGACATGGGTCCCATTATGCCAGGCAAAACCCCAACACTGCATTCTGATAACATTCAGTATCCGAAATATGCAAAAATAGAGAAAATCAGAAAGGGGGCTGATACATTTTCACGGCACTGTATGTGTTGTGCAATACCTTTTGTTTCCCAGAATATAGCAGAGTGTCGTGAAACTTTCCTCTCCTCTCAAGTTTTTCAAAAACATTCAAAGGGTAACTGAGTTGAGATGGATACACATGAATAAGGACACTGAGATGGTTTTGAGAGTCGAAGGTTTGAGGAGTATGAACTGGAATATGCTGTCTGAATTACACGGTTCAGAAGCGCTGCATGGGCAGAACTCTTGATAAAAATGGCATTTTTAGGTAGTTCTTTTTTTGCGAGGAGATGAAAAATAACTGTGTAGAGGCTGAATTGTCTTTTCACTACTACATTTTTACTGTTGTGTTGGAAGAACAAGACTTTGTTCTTTATCAACGACACTAGTTTATCCTCGATCACTCGAACATGCCCATTTTCCTGAGCTCGCATAACGTTTTGTCAAAGTACGGTGACCCTTAAGGATCACAATACGCTGAGTCATAAGACATAAGTCTTTGGAGTTTTCTGAAAGCGAAACTAGAACAGTATTTCTGATGAACACAAAATGTTCACTAGAACTTATCTAGTCAGGTTGTTATCTTGATTCCGAGAGAGCATCTGCAGCCCACAGAGGACATTTACCTTTACCTAAACATACATTCTCAGAAGTTGTTTTGGCTTGTCTAGCTAAAGTTCTTAGAAACTATGTGCTATCCACCATTTTTTTTAAAATTTGAGTTCAACTAAAAAAATATGTAAATAAAAAAGCACAAATTATTTTTGGGGAAACAGGACAGCACCATGAAAGGTAATCCACCATCAGATAAAACTAAAAAAATGAGTTTATTGTTCATGTGCTGTATAACAAATGAAATGTAAGTGTTTACAAAACAATAGGGTGCATGACATAATCTAATGATGTTTTTACCAACAACAACTCTGACAAGAACAAATTCTACTGACAAACAAAAACGGGTTCATCCCAAAGTTAGTAATGTATCATTCTACTGTATAGTTTACAAAGCTGTTACAGGTCACAACACAGGGTCAGGTCAAAGGTCGCTGCTGCAGAGGAAACTTACAAGGAACTAAGGTAGTTCAGACATCATCCTTCTTGTGAAGCTGGTTGTTGGTAGCCTGGGAACCAGTCTGTTTCTTACTGTATTTGGAGGTAGCTTTTTTTTAATACTGAAACAGTCAGGTGGTAGTCAAGCTACATTTTGCTTTTATGTATAGGTAGAATTCAGGTGAAGATTACTGAATCAATCATCCTGCCAACATTTTTCCATGACTTAAGAGGAAACAATTTAGACGTTCTAATAATCTTACAATACAGTTTTTATGATGAGGGTGGATGAAGATGCTCATTAGGCCATTACTTAATGAATCTCACTTATGAAAATGGTCAAAGATTCGCATGCAATAAAGGATGTGTGTTCTTAACAAAAATACCTCCAATAAATTATACAAATGTATATTTTATACTCACATGTTGGTTAGTTCACTAAATATACAAATGCACACTATTTTCTCCTACTAGGGTAAGTCAACGCACAATACTCCAGTTGTTTAGTGCTTATCCTGGCTACTGTGTATGTGTCAATATCCTCTGGCTAGCTTCTCCTGACTAAATCATCATTGAATACTGTGCTTTAACCCTTTACACTTGTGGGTGTTGGGCTAAATTGAAATGTTTCTTAATGAAGAAATCTGAAATACATATGCATGGTACAGTACAATTGTAAGGGAACAGTTGGGAGGTTATGGGGGGAATTATCTGACCAAAAGGTAAGGACACAACAGTTCACAATACGGACACAATACTGAATGCAAACATCACACTGTTGATATTATGTGCATTTGACATTTACTGTACTTTTCACAGCAATCTGATAATATTCTGGATACATTCAGCAATATTATAAGAATATTTGTGGAAAATGTGGGGTAGGTGCAACACAAGACAAAAAATGACAGGGGTTTGAGTGACAGAACTAACTCCAAAGTGTGCCCAGTTCCTAAGTAATTTCAATGAACTTTAAAGAAGAGTCTTTAACTATAAGGTGCTGTTTTTGAGCTCTCCTAATGTAGCTGTGCTGTTGAGGAACTAGAGCAGGAACTAGAGCAAGCACACTTGTCGTTGTTTTGTTTGCCATCACACAATTACCGTTGTTCTTTATGCAATCCAGAAACGGTCCATTATAAATCACAATCTGTGTCAGCTTTTTATATTGCCAAGATGACTAAGTTATACAATAACGACTGTACATCAAACATACTTATTCGGTTCAGAACAACCCAGGGTATGACGGCCATGTCGCCATGTAGCTGAACATCAAACAGACTCATTCTGTTCAGAACAACCCAGGGTATGACGGCCATGTCGCCATGTAGCTGAACATCAAACAGACTCATTCGGTTCAGAACAATCAATCAATCAATCAAATTTATTTTATATAGCCCTTCGTACATCAGCTGATATCTCAAAGTGCTGTACAGAAACCCAGCCTAAAACCCCAAACAGCAAGCAATGCAGGTGAAGAAGCACCAGGGTATGACGGCCATGTCGTCTTGTAGCTGAACATCAAACAGACTCATTCTGTTCAGAACAACCCAGGGTATGACGGCCATGTCGCCTTGTAGCTTAACATCAAACAGACTCATTCTGTTCAGAACAACCCAGGGTATGACGGCCATGTCGCCTTGTAGCTGAACATCAAACATAGAGATCATAAACATTGACACTGTATATGACATGAGTTGTGAAATGGAAATGTGAAGTGCACATTTGAACTCAAAGGTGTTTGACTTGCTTTTCTGACATCAAATAGATATTTATTAGAATCCTCGAAGTCTCATCTTTCATAGTATATCCAGTCATCTTAATTTACAGCATTTCCCTTAGACAACATAACATTTGCAAAAGTTTCCCATTAGCAGGAGGGATGGGGGCAACTTCTTGTTGCATGTGGTGCTCAAGTTCAGATCAGCTGAGCCCATACAGAGCTGTGAAGCGCAGAGCCTGAGCTCTGATGTAATTTATAGCATGTTACTGTACAGGCACTGAGCTCTGATGTCATTTATAGCATGTTACTGTACAGGCACTGAGCTCTGATGTAATTTATAGCATGTTACTGTACAGGCACTGAGCTCTGATGTCATTTATAGCATGTTACTGTACAGGCACTGAGCTCTGATGTAATTTATAGCATGTTACTGTACAGGCACTGAGCTCTGATGTCATTTATAGCATGTTACTGTACAGGCACTGAGCTCTGATGTCATTTATAGCATGTTACTGTACAGGCACTGAGCTCTGATGTCATTTATAGCATGTTACTGTACAGGCACTGAGCTCTGATGTCATTTATAGCATGTTACTGTACAGGCACTGAGCTCTGATGTCATTTATAGCATGTTACTGTACAGGCACTGAGCTCTGATGTCATTTATAGCATGTTACTGTACAGGCACTGAGCTCTGATGTCATTTATAGCATGTTACTGTACAGGCACTGAGCTCTGATGTCATTTATAGCATGTTACTGTACAGGCACTGAGCTCTGATGTCATTTATAGCATGTTACTGTACAGGCACTGAGCTCTGATGTCATTTATAGCATGTTACTGTACAGGCACTGTATTCCAATTTAGGCGAAGTGGAAAATAATTTAAATGTACATTTTTTTGTGAACTGTCACTAACTATTGCATGAAAATGGATAACAGAATGTATGAATGTAACTGAAAGAAGAGGTAGTCATTTTAAACACCAATACAGTTAGTGAGACAGCTTAACTAGGTTCAATACTGAAAGATGAATTTGAGACAGAAACTTTTTTTTGTTAAACTGCTTGATCTAATGTGACATTAAGATAGTATCCCAGGGACTCATGTAATTGAATACATTACTGGAGCGTTTTATAAAGTAACATGTACATCACATCATAGTCATTCATGGGAGAATATGAGAAATTGAAAAAAAAATTGGATGGAGAATCTAAAAACATGACGATGCATTTTTGAATCAAGCAGTACTACATACAGTTGAAGTGGGAAGTTTACATACACCTTAGCCAAATACATTTCAACTCAGTTATTCACAATTCCTGACATTTAATCTGAGTAAAAATTCCCTGTTTTAGGTCAGTTAGGATTACCACTTTCTTTTAAGAATGTGAAATGTCAGAATAGTAGAGAGAATGATTTATTTCAGCTTTTATTTATTTCACCACAGAAGTTTACATACACTGAATTAAGATTTAGTAGCATTGCCTTTAAAATTGTTTAACTTTGGTCAAACGTTTCAGGGTAGCCTTCCACAAGCTTCCCACAATAAGTTGGGTGAATTTTGGCCCGTTCTTCCTGACAGAGCTGGTGGAACTGAGTCAGGTTTGTAGGCCTCCTTGCTCTCACGTGCTTTTGCGACCCAGCTTTAACTGATGTCTTGAGATGTTGCTTCAATATATCTACATCCCTTCCTCATAATGCCATCTATTTTGTGAAGTGCACCAGTCCCTCCTGCAGAAAAGCAACCCCACAACATGATGCTGCCACCCCCGTGCTTCACGGTTGGAATGGTGTTCCTCAGCTTGCAAGCCTCCCCTTTCTCCTCCAAACATAACAATGGTCATTATGGCCAAACAGTTCTATTTTTGTTTCATCAGACCGACCAGAGGACATTTCTCCAAAAAGTACGATCTTTGTCCCCATGTGCAGTTGCAAATCGTAGTCTGGCTTTTTTATGCCAGTTTTGGAGCAGTGGCTTCTTCCTTGCTGAGCGGCCTTTAGGGTTATGTCGATATAGGGCTCGTTTTACTGTGGATATAGATACTTTTGTACCGGCATAATTTTCTGGAAGTTGTTTAAAAGCACAGTCAACTTAGTGCATGTAAACTTCTGACCCACTGGAATTGTGATACAGTGAATTATAAGTGAAATAATCTGTCTGTAAACAATTGTTGGAAAAATTACTTGTGACATGCAAAACTATAGTTTGTTAACAAGAAATTTGTGGATTGGTTGAAAAACAAGTTTTAATGACTCCAACCTAAGTGTATGTAAACTTCTGACTTCTGACTGTATCTGTTCGAGGTCATCTTGAGGGGAACTAAGACTATGGCTAACGCTAGTCAACAGGAAATAGAACTACTGCACAGCGACCACGATCCCCACAACTGGGAAAACTAGACATTGACACTGGGTTTCTCAACAACACATTGTCGGTGTTGCTCTACTTATACACACTTGGTTTTGTACTAGTTAAAGTGAGAAGGTGGGATGTAAACCCTGTTATTACTGTTTTGTAGTTCAGATTTCCCTTCCGTTTAGTAAGACAGAGTACGTCAACGTCTCCATTTATATGGCCTCTGAGGCCCTTGTCATGAAAATCCCTACTTGTGCTTATTCTTGATGGCTATCATACACACCCGATGTTATCACAGAAAACTGTCTTGCAATAATATACAAATATGGTACTTTGTTGTCCCATAGGTTGTCATTCCATATGTTGTCGTCCAAATATTTTGCCACCCCATATGTTGTCGTCGTCCCATATGTTGGGGCGGCAGGAATCCTAGTGGTTAGAGCGTTGGACTAGTAACCGAAAGGTTGTAAGATCAAATCCCCGAGCTGACAAGGTACAAATCTGTCGTTCTGCCCCTGAACAAGGCAGTTAACCCACTGTTCCTAGGCCGTCATTGAACATAAGAATTTGTTCTTAACTGACTTGCCTAGTTAAATAAAGGTAAAAATGTAAATGTTGTTGTCGTCCCATATGTAAATTCCAAATGAAGGCTCTCAATGAATTGTAATAAATATTTAAGTTGGTGTCATAAATGAAAGCCTCTAAGTTTTTTTTAATCACCATTAGAACCTTGGATGAGTCAACCCATGGCAACACCATGGTGACACCATGGTAACACCATGATAACACCATGGTAACCCGGCACCTTGTCAAGATAAATTAGACTTTTCTGAGCCAAATCCTGGTTGACTCAAAGTCGGCGGAACTTCTAGTGTTGTCCTGGTAACTGACGTCCTTAATTTTACACAGCACATATGAAAATGACATCAACAACAAATAAACACTTTTCAGTGTCAGAATTCTGTATGTACAAATACATCTACAGACCCCTCGCCGTCAGTCTTGAAAGTAAGAAAGGAGAACGGTAGAGTAGGGAAGGGAGGGGGAATCAACACAGTCAGTGAAAATACAAAAACTGGGGTTCTACGAGTAGAGAAATAAAGGCTCTCTAGGTGCTTTGGCCATAAAGAAACTACATGTAAAATCCCTTATCTTGAGGCAACATTGGTTGTTAAGGCTCTAATGCAGCTGTGCTTGTTTAGTATTGCCCAACGACGACTGTGTTGTGAAAGAGGGATGCACAAAGAGGAAGAGGAGGAGGAGAAGAGGTGCTATCTGGAATCCTCTGGCTATGATTTGATGGTCTTCTTGTCAGAAAGGCTGAGAGCCCCTTGGGAGAAGTCAGCCCCGTTCCCATTTTCTGGAATGAGAGAGAAAATAAATAAATAGGAGTTAGTTCTCTCATGCTGAATCATGAGATATCCATGACAAAGAATCAACAAACTAATTCAGTATCTCAGTATCAAATGATGAATTGTGAATGAACAATAAGATAGCATCTCTAGGGGCAGACCTATGGTCAGAGTTTTGCACTTGACATTGCTATGGTGACTCGTGGGCGGCATCTTTCCCTCCCTGTTGCCGTGATGCCTCTTCAGCTCATTGGCTAGTTGTTTCCCCAGGGGTGTGTCTCCATTCGACTTTTGACCCTCCACCTGCAGGTTCAGTGGCCTCTCCCCTGCAGGAACACACAGCTAGGTAAGGATGAAGTTAGGATACAGACAGCTAGGTCAAATCAACATTTTATTTGTCACAAGCGCCGAATACAACAAGTGTAGACCTTACAGTGAAATGTTTACTTACAAGCCTTTAACCAACAATGCAGTTAAAAAAAATAGCTAAAAAAATAAAAAATAAACTAACAAATAATTAAAGAGCAGCAGTAAAATAACAATAGCGAGGCTATATGGTGTGTGGAGGGGGGGGGGAAAGCAAGTAGTCTGGGTTGCCATTTGATTAGCTGTTCAGGAATTCTTATGGCTTGGAGGTAGAAGCTGTTTAGAAGCTTCTTGGACCAAGACTTGGCGCTCCGGTACCCCTTGCCTTGCGGTAGCAGAAAGAACAGTCTACGACTGGGTTGGCTGGAGTCTTTGACTATTTTTTTTGTCTTTCTCTAACACCGCCTGGTATAGAGGTCCTGGATGGCAGGAAGCTTGGCCCCAGTGATGTACTGGGACGTACGCACTACCCGATGTAGTGCCTTACGGTCGGAGGCCGAGCAGTTGCCATATACCAGGCACTGATGCAAGCAGTTAGGATACTCTTGATGGTGCAGCTGTAGAACCTTTTGAGGATCTGAGGACCCATGCCAAATCTTTTCAGTCTCCGGATTGGGAATAGGTTTTGTCGTGCCCTTTTCATGACTGTCTTGGTGTGCATGGACCATGTTCGTTTGTTCGTGATTTGGAACCAAGGAACTTGAAGCTCTCAACCTGCACCTCCACTAAAGCCCCATTGATGAGAATGGGGGCGTGCTCGGTCCTCCTTTTCCTGTAGTCCACAATCATCTCCTTAGTCTTGATCACATTGAGGGAGAGGTTGTTGTCCTGGCACCACACAGCCAGGTCTCTGACCTCCTCCCTATATGCTGTCTCGTCGTTGTTGGTGATTAGGCCTACCACTGTTGTGAGACGTGCTTGGTCTTGCAGTCATGAGTGAACATGGAGTACAGGAGGGGAATGAGTACACACCCTTGAGGGGCCCCCGTGATAAGGATCAGCGTGGTGGATATGTTGTTACCTACCCTTACCACCTGGGGGAGGCCCATCGGAAGTCCAGGATCCAGATCCAGAGGGAGGTATTTAGCTTAGTGATGAGCTTTGAGGGTACTATGGTGTTGAATGCTGAGCTGTAGTCGTAGTCAATGAATAGCATTCTTACATAGGTGTTCCTTTTGTACAGGTGTGAAAGGGCAGTGTGGCATTCAAAAGAGATTGTATAATTTGTGGATCTGTTGGGGCGGTATGCAAATTGCAGTTGGTCTAGGGTTTCTGGGATAATTTGTTGATGTGAGCCATGACCAGGCTTTCAAAGCACTTCATGGCTACAGACTTGAGTGCTACGGGTCGGTAGTCATTTAGTCAGGTTACCTTAGTTTTCTTGGCCACAGGGACTATGGTGCTCTGCTTGAAACATGTTGGTATTACAGACTCAGTCAGGGACATGTTGAAAATGTCAGTGAAGACACTTGCCAGTTGGTCAGCCACATCCGACGAGCGTCAGAGCCGGTGTAGTATGATTCGAACTGTATTGTCCTGTATTGATGCTTTGCCTGTTTGATGGTTCGTCAGAGGGCATTGTGGGATTTCTTATAAGCTTCTGGGTTAGTGTCCCGCTCCTTGAAAGAGACACCTCTACCCTTTAGCTCAGTGCAGATGTTGCCTGTAATCCATGGCTTCTGGTTGGTTTATGTACGTACAGTCACTGTGGAGACGACGTCATCGATGCACTTATTGATGAAGTCAGTGACTAATGTGGTAAACTCCTCAATGCCATCGTAAGAATCCCGGAACATATTTCAGTCTGAAAAACTGTCCTGTAGCTTAGCATCTGCTTCATCTGACCTCTTTTTTTTAATTGACCGAGTCACTGGTGCTTCCTGCTTTAATTTTATGCATGTAAGCAGGAATCAGGAGGATAGAATTATGGGCAGATTTGCCAAATGGAGGGCGAGGGAAAGCTTTGTACACATCTCTGTGTGTGGAGTAAAGGTTGTCTAGAGTTGTTTTTTTCCCCCCCTCTGGTTGCACATTTAACATGCTGATAGATATGAGGTAAAACAGATTTAAGTTTCCCTGCATTAAAGTCCCCGGCCACTTCTGGGTGAGCGTTTTCCTGTTTGCTTATGGCGATATACAGCTCATTGAGTGAGGTCTTAGTTCCAGCCTCGATCTGTGGTGGTATGTAGACAGCTACGAAAAATACAGATGAAAAATCTCTAAGTAGATAGTGTGGTCTACAGCTTATCATGAGATATTACAGTTTTTAACGTCCCGTTGGTAGGATATACATTCATTTAGCTCTC
This sequence comes from Oncorhynchus mykiss, assembly GCF_057628025.1. Taxonomy (NCBI): domain Eukaryota; kingdom Metazoa; phylum Chordata; class Actinopteri; order Salmoniformes; family Salmonidae; genus Oncorhynchus; species Oncorhynchus mykiss. The sequence goes on along the minus strand of NC_143024.1, from coordinate 88,792,195 downwards.
CCAATTTATTTCTCCGCTGATTGTGCGTTGGCCAGTAGTACGGATGGCAAGGGCAGATTCGCCACTCATCAGCGGATCCTCACAAGGCACCTCGATCTCTTTCCGCTATATCTTCACTGTCTCTACTGCGTCTCTACTGCGAATGATGGGGATGGGGGCTTGTTCGGGTGTCTCGAGTAAATCCCTTTCGTCCAACTCATTAAAGTTAAATTCTTTGTCCAGTTCAAGGTGAGTAATCGCTGTTCTGATTTCCAGAAGCTCTTATTCAAATCATAAGAGCTGGTAGCAGAAACATTATGTACATTGGCTTGCATAACGACAAAGCTAGGATACAGACAAGATAGACTACCTCTGTTATTTAAAGGGATACTTTGTAATTTTGGCAATGAGGCTCTTTATCTACTTCCCCAGAGTCAGATTAAGTCGTGGATACCATATTATGTCTCTGTGTCCAGTATGAAGGGAGGTTAGGGCACTTTCGCGAGCAAATGCTAACCAGCATTAGCTCAATGACTGGAAGTCTATCGGTATCCGCTAGTCTATGAGTATTCGCCAGGCAGGAAAATTGTATCCACGAGATCATCTGACTCTAGGGAAGTACTGTAGATAAAGGGCCTCATTGACAAAATCCTGAAGTGTCCCTTGAACCTGCAACTAGGCATTGAGCTGTTATTTAACCTGCAACTAGGCATTGAGCTGTTATTTAACCTGCAACTAGGCATTGAGCTGTTATTTAACCTGTAATTAGACAGGGAGCTGTTATTTAACCTGTATTTAGACAGGTAGCTGTTATTTCACCTCAAACGGTTCTACAGCTGCAACATCGAGAGCATCCTGACCAGTTGCATCACTGCCTGGACTATTTGCATTGTGTACCCCCCCCCCCCAGCCCTCTTTTACGCTTCTGCTACTTTCTGTTTATCATATATGCACAGTCACTTTAACTATACCTACATGTACATACTACCTCAATAAGCCTGACTAACCGGTGTCTGTATGTAGCCTTGCTATTCTTTTTTCAAATGTCTTTTTACTGTTGTTTTATTTCTTTACCAATTTTTTTGGCACCATTGGTTAGAGCCTGTCAGTAAGCATTTCACTGTAAGGTCTACACTTGTTGTATTCGGCGCACGTGACAAATAAACTTTGATTTGATTTGATTTAGACAATGGCTGTAATTTAACCGGTACTGAGGCAGAGAGCTGTAATTTAACCTGTACTGTGGCAGAGAGCTGTAATTTAACCTGTACTGAGGCAGAGAGCTGTAATTTAACCTGTACTGAGGCAGAGAGCAGAGAGCTGTAATTGAACCTGTACTGAGGCAGAGAGCTGTAATTGAAACTGTAATGGACAGACTGCTCTTTAATTACTTGTTACTTTTATTTCCTATTCTTATTCCTATTTTTATTTTTTTAACTGCATAGTTGGTTAGGGGCTCGTAAGTAAGCATTTCACTGTAAGGTGAAATGTAAGGTCACTCACTGTAAGATGAATACACCTGTTGTATTCAGCGTACGTGACAAATAAACTTTTGATTTAATTTAATTGTGCAGGGAGTCCCTCTTCTCAACAGAAGACACATTTCTGATATAACAGAATGATAATAAAAGTACTGTAGTGTTGTTGTGTATGAAAAGTCACGCCACATTGCTGTCAATGCTGTTTATGAAGACCCAGAGGTAGAGCACAAAGGAAGATAATTCAGTCTGTGTACATGTGAGTGCATGTGTGTGTGTGTGTTTTATTGTGTTTAAGTGTGTGTGTTTAAGTGTGTGGTTACGCGCCGTGCGAGCATAAAAGGAAACAGAGGAAGCAGGTGAACGTGTTAACATTGCGGTGTCATGCTGTTGACTGTGTGAGGTTGAGTTTGTGAAAGTAGAGAGGACGTGTCATCCTCAGTGCTCACCACACACTCTTCGTTGTCTCAAACGACGCACGTTTTCCGGTCGAAACCGTTTCCGAAGAGTTTGTACATATATTATGATGATATTTTGTGGCGTTGTTTGTTTGTTTTGGACATCTTTGAGGGTTTTTTCCGGCTGTTCGAGCACACAAAATGTTTCCTGGATCCAAGCCGATGTTCAGAGCCGAAGTCTACGCCCCTTTGTGGGTGATTGATCAACAGTAGGGATTATTCAATAAAGTCTTTGTTGTCTTTCAATGAGAGACGATTTGTTTTCATGCACGTTTTAATTGACAAATACTGCACTAAACATCTCAGTTAGATGTAAAATTGTACGAATAAGATCTCCTTGGCAAAAATGTCAAAATTCATGACAGATTTCTTGAGATATCTTAGATTTAATTTGGACTATTTGGACAAACTCATAATGGACAAACAGTACTATTGCCACTCTGTTTTTCAAGCGAAGGTCTTTTCAAGCAAAGGTCTTTTAAGGGAGTATGCTAGCACACTTGTTTGTTTCGTACTAGCTGAGTTCGACTAGGCGCCAGCCAAACCGCAGCATTTTTATTGTCTCATGTGCGAAAAATGCTAATATCAGTCCCATGACTTGAATGGGACTTGTGCTACAAATGTTAAAACGTTTAGCATGTGGAAACAGTGTCAGGGAAACTACACCAAAGCATGGATTGCTGTCATACCTTGTCCACAGACTGCTTACAGGGTAAAGAAATCAATGTTTAATTTTGTAATTTGGGTGAATTATCCATTTAAGAGGGCTTCAGGGTAAATCAATAGCTGCCTCAAAGCAAACTTAAAAACAACTCAGAGCATTTATAACCTTTATATATACACGTCTGCTTTCTGAGGACCTAGATAGTTGGTGTGTATATATTGAGATGTAGGCTACATGTGCCATTTGTGTGGACCCCAGGAAGAGTAGCTGCTGCTTCACAACAGCTAATGGGGATGTAATAAAATACACACACACACACACACACACACACACACACACACACCTGGACCCATCCTGAAAGTCCCCAAAACCCCCCCCCAAAAAACAAATGACAGAGAAATGAAAGTGTGACTAGGAAATGAAACAAAGTCAGTGTATATTTAACCAGCAGAAATAGAAGGTTGGCGAACAGTGGTACCACTGACCCCATGTTAATGTTTTATTCTCCTTACTCCAACCCCAACCTAAACCGAACCCTGGTTCCTAAACTTAACCTCAACACCTAATTCATTCAACTTTACGTTTTCGTTCTGCCGGTCCAATATACACTTCCTAACATGAATGTGGAATGACTGACCTGGTGGTAGACTTGTGCTATCAGTGGAGACTCCGTTGACATGGTGACGGTGTTCTGGGTTAGTGTTGTAACTCAACCTGAAGGCCCCCAGAGGGACCTTCCACTCCAGGGCCTGCAGTCTGTCCTGGGCCTGCGCTTCTTGATGGATCTCCATCTGTCTGGTCAGCAGACGCTCCAGCTGCAGCTAACACACCCCCATGAACAGACCACATAGACACACACACACACACACACACACACACACACATGCGCGCGCGCACAGACAGATGCAGACACACACACAGATGGACAGACGGAGACACACACACACGGACAGACGCAGACACACACACACACACACACACACACAGATGGACAGAAGCAGACACACACACACAGACAGGCGCAGACACACACACAGACAGACAGACGCAGACACACACACACAGACGCAGACACACACACAGATGGACAGACGCAGAAACACACACACACACACACACACACACACACACACAGATGGACAGACGCAGACACACACACACAGATGGACAGACGCAGACACACACACACACAGATGGACAGACGCAGACACACACACACACACACACACACAGATGGACAGACGCAGACACACACACAGATGGACAGATGCAGACACGCACACAGATGGACACACACACACACACACACACACACACAGATGGACAGACGCAGACAAACACACAGATGGACAGATGCAGACACGCACACAGATGGACAGACACACACACACACACACACAGATGGACAGACACAGACAGATGGACAGATGCAGACACGCACACAGATGGACAGACACACACACACACACACACACACACAGATGGACAGACACAGACAGACACACACAGATAGAGGCATGCAGAGTTAGAGATAAACAAAAATAAACAAAATCTGTTCTCCTGTCTAGATACTGGTCGTTTATGCACATATCTCTTCTCCTGTCTAGATACTGGTCGTTTATGCACATATCTCTTCTCCTGTCTAGATACTGGTCGTTTATGCACGTATCTGTTCTCCTGTCTAGATACTGGTTGTTTATGCACATATCTCTTCTCCTGTCTAGATACTGGTCGTTTATGCACGTATCTGTTCTCCTGTCTAGATACTGGTCGTTTATGCACATATCTCTTCTCCTGTCTAGATACTGGTCGTTTATGCACGTATCTGTTCTCCTGTCTAGATACTGGTCGTTTATGCACGTCTCTGTTCTCCTGTCTAGATACTGGTCGTTTATGCACGTATCTGTTCTCCTGTCTAGATACTGGTCGTTTATGCACATATCTCTTCTCCTGTCTAGATACTGGTCGTTTATGCACGTATCTCTTCTCCTGTCTAGATACTGGTCGTTTATGCACGTATCTGCTCTCCTGTCTAGATACTGGTCGTTTATGCACGTATCTGTTCTCCTGTCTAGATACTGGTCGTTTATGCACGCATCTCTTCTCCTGTCTAGATACTGGTCGTTTATGCACGCATCTCTTCTCCTGTCTAGATACTGGTCGTTTATGCACGCATCTCTTCTCTTGTCTAGATACTGGTCGTTTATGCACGTCTCTGTTCTCCTGTCTAGATACTGGTCGTTTATGCACGTATCTGTTCTCCTGTCTAGATACTGGTCGTTTATGCACGTATCTGTTCTCCTGTCTAGATACTGGTCGTTTATGCACGTATCTGTTCTCCTGTCTAGATACTGGTCGTTTATGCACGTATCTGTTCTCCTGTCTAGATACTGGTCGTTTATGCACGTATCTGTTCTCCTGTCTAGATACTGGTCGTTTATGCACGTATCTGTTCTCCTGTCTAGATACTGGTCGTTTATGCACATATCTGTTCTCCTGTCTAGATACTGGTTGTTTATGCACATATCTGTTCTCCTGTCTAGACACCGGTTGTTTATGCACGTCTCTGTTCTCCTGTCTAGATACTGGTTGTTTATGCACGTCTCTGTTCTCCTGTCTAGATACTGGTCGTTTATGCACGTCTCTGTTCTCCTGTCTAGACACCGGTTGTTTATGCACGTCTCTGTTCTCCTGTCTAGATACTGGTCGTTTATGCACGTCTCTGTTCTCCTGTCTAGACACCGGTTGTTTATGCACGTCTCTGTTCTCCTGTCTAGACACCGGTTGTTTATGCACGTATCTGTTCTCCTGTCTAGATACTGGTCGTTTATGCACATATCTGTTCTCCTGTCTAGACACCGGTTGTTTATGCACGTATCTGTTCTCCTGTCTAGATACTGGTTGTTTATGCACGTATCTGTCAGCCATTTAATGCCTCGCCTGTCTCTCCGAAACGACAGAAAAGAAACCTGTAATTTCATGAGGGATTAGTAGGAGTTATTTTAAAATGGATACTTTGGGACATTGGCAATGAGGCCCTTCATCAAATCAAATTGTATTAGTTACATGCGTTGAATAAAACAAGTGTAGACCTTACAGTGACATGCTGACTTACAAGCCCTTAACCAACAGTGTAGACCTTACAGTGACATGCTGACTTACAAGCCCTTAACCAACAGTGTAGACCTTACAGTGACATGCTGACTTACAAGCCCTTAACCAACAGTGTAGACCTTACAGTAACATGCTGACTTACAAGCCCTTAACCAACAGTGTAGACCTTACAGTGACATGCTGACCTACAAGCCCTTAACCAACAGTGTAGACCTTACAGTGACATGCTGACCTACAAGCCCTTAACCAACAGTGTAGACCTTACAGTGACATGCTGACTTACAAGCCCTTAACCAACAGTGTAGACCTCACTGTAACATGCTGACTTACAAGCCCTTAACCAACAGTGTAGACCTTACTGTAACATGCTGACTTACAAGCCCTTAACCAACAGTGTAGACCTTACTGTAACATGCTGACTTACAAGCCCTTAACCAACAGTGTAGACCTTACAGTGAAATGCTGACTTACAAGCCCTTAACCAACAGTGTAGACCTTACAGTGAAATGCTGACCTACAAGCCCTTAACCAACAGTGTAGACCTTACTGTAACATGCTGACCTACAAGCCCTTAACCAACAGTGTAGACCTTACTGTAACATGCTGACTTACAAGCCCTTAACCAACAGTGTAGACCTTACAGTGAAATGCTGACCTACAAGCCCTTAACCAACAGTGTAGACCTTACTGTAACATGCTGACCTACAAGCCCTTAACCAACAGTGTAGACCTTACTGTGTAGACCTTACTGTAACATGCTGACTTACAAGCCAACAGTGTAGACCTTACAGTAACATGCTGACTTACAAGCCCTTAACCAACAGTGTAGACCTTACTGTAACATGCTGACTTACAAGCCCTTAACCAACAGTGTAGACCTTACTGTAACATGCTGACTTACAAGCCCTTAACCAACAGTGTAGACCTTACTGTGTAGACCTTACTGTAACATGCTGACTTACAAGCCAACAGTGTAGACCTTACAGTGAAATGCTGACCTACAAGCCCTTAACCAACAGTGTAGACCTTACTGTAACATGCTGACTTACAAGCCCTTAACCAACAGTGTAGACCTTACTGTAACATGCTGACCTACAAGCCCTTAACCAACAGTGTAGACCTTACAGTGACATGCTGACTTACAAGCCCTTAACCAACAGTGTAGACCTTACAGTGACATGCTGACTTACAAGCCCTTAACCAACAGTGTAGACCTTACTGTAACATGCTGACTTACAAGCCCTTAACCAACAGTGTAGACCTTACTGTAACATGCTGACCTACAAGCCCTTAACCAACAGTGTAGACCTTACTGTAACATGCTGACTTACAAGCCCTTAACCAACAGTGTAGACCTTACAGTGAAATGCTGACCTACAAGCCCTTAACCAACAGTGTAGACCTTACAGTGACATGCTGACTTACAAGCCCTTAACCAACAGTGTAGACCTTACTGTAACATGCTGACCTACAAGCCCTTAACCAACAGTGTAGACCTTACAGTGACATGCTGACTTACAAGCCCTTAACCAACAGTGTAGACCTTACAGTGACATGCTGACTTACAAGCCCTTAACCAACAGTGTAGACCTTACAGTGACATGCTGACTTACAAGCCCTTAACCAACAGTGTAGACCTTACTGTAACATGCTGACTTACAAGCCCTTAACCAACAGTGTAGACCTTACAGTGAAATGCTGACCTACAAGCCCTTAACCAACAGTGTAGACCTTACAGTGACATGCTGACTTACAAGCCCTTAACCAACAGTGTAGACCTTACTGTAACATGCTGACTTACAAGCCCTTAACCAACAGTGTAGACCTTACTGTAACATGCTGACCTACAAGCCCTTAACCAACAGTGTAGACCTTACTGTAACATGCTGACTTACAAGCCCTTAACCAACAGTGTAGACCTTACAGTGAAATGCTGACCTACAAGCCCTTAACCAACAGTGTAGACCTTACAGTGACATGCTGACTTACAAGCCCTTAACCAACAGTGTAGACCTTACTGTAACATGCTGACCTACAAGCCCTTAACCAACAGTGTAGACCTTACAGTGACATGCTGACTTACAAGCCCTTAACCAACAGTGTAGACCTTACAGTGACATGCTGACTTACAAGCCCTTAACCAACAGTGTAGACCTTACAGTGACATGCTGACTTACAAGCCCTTAACCAACAGTGTAGACCTTACAGTGACATGCTGACTTACAAGCCCTTAACCAACAGTGTAGACCTTACAGTGACATGCTGACTTACAAGCCCTTAACCAACAGTGTAGACCTTACAGTGACATGCTGACTTACAAGCCCTTAACCAACAGTGTAGACCTTACTGTAACATGCTGACCTACAAGCCCTTAACCAACAGTGTAGACCTTACTGTAACATGCTGACCTACAAGCCCTTAACCAACAGTGTAGACCTTACAGTGACATGCTGACTTACAAGCCCTTAACCAACAGTGTAGACCTTACAGTGACATGCTGACTTACAAGCCCTTAACCAACAGTGTAGACCTTACAGTGACATGCTGACTTACAAGCCCTTAACCAACAGTGTAGACCTTACAGTGACATGCTGACTTACAAGCCCTTAACCAACAGTGTAGACCTTACAGTGACATGCTGACTTACAAGCCCTTAACCAACAGTGTAGACCTTACAGTGACATGCTGACTTACAAGCCCTTAACCAACAGTGTAGACCTTACAGTGACATGCTGACTTACAAGCCCTTAACCAACAGTGTAGACCTTACAGTGACATGCTGACTTACAAGCCCTTAACCAACAGTGTAGACCTTACAGTGACATGCTGACTTACAAGCCCTTAACCAACAGTGTAGACCTTACTGTAACATGCTGACCTACAAGCCCTTAACCAACAGTGTAGACCTTACTGTAACATGCTGACCTACAAGCCCTTAACCAACAGTGTAGACCTTACAGTGACATGCTGACTTACAAGCCCTTAACCAACAGTGTAGACCTTACTGTAACATGCTGACCTACAAGCCCTTAACCAACAGTGTAGACCTTACTGTAACATGCTGACTTACAAGCCCTTAACCAACAGTGTAGACCTTACTGTAACATGCTGACCTACAAGCCCTTAACCAACAGTGTAGACCTTACAGTGACATGCTGACTTACAAGCCCTTAACCAACAGTGTAGACCTTACAGTGACATGCTGACTTACAAGCCCTTAACCAACAGTGTAGACCTTACTGTAACATGCTGACTTACAAGCCCTTAACCAACAGTGTAGACCTTACTGTAACATGCTGACCTACAAGCCCTTAACCAACAGTGTAGACCTTACTGTAACATGCTGACTTACAAGCCCTTAACCAACAGTGTAGACCTTACAGTGAAATGCTGACCTACAAGCCCTTAACCAACAGTGTAGACCTTACAGTGACATGCTGACTTACAAGCCCTTAACCAACAGTGTAGACCTTACTGTAACATGCTGACCTACAAGCCCTTAACCAACAGTGTAGACCTTACAGTGACATGCTGACTTACAAGCCCTTAACCAACAGTGTAGACCTTACAGTGACATGCTGACTTACAAGCCCTTAACCAACAGTGTAGACCTTACAGTGACATGCTGACTTACAAGCCCTTAACCAACAGTGTAGACCTTACTGTAACATGCTGACTTACAAGCCCTTAACCAACAGTGTAGACCTTACAGTGAAATGCTGACCTACAAGCCCTTAACCAACAGTGTAGACCTTACAGTGACATGCTGACTTACAAGCCCTTAACCAACAGTGTAGACCTTACTGTAACATGCTGACTTACAAGCCCTTAACCAACAGTGTAGACCTTACTGTAACATGCTGACCTACAAGCCCTTAACCAACAGTGTAGACCTTACTGTAACATGCTGACTTACAAGCCCTTAACCAACAGTGTAGACCTTACAGTGAAATGCTGACCTACAAGCCCTTAACCAACAGTGTAGACCTTACAGTGACATGCTGACTTACAAGCCCTTAACCAACAGTGTAGACCTTACTGTAACATGCTGACCTACAAGCCCTTAACCAACAGTGTAGACCTTACAGTGACATGCTGACTTACAAGCCCTTAACCAACAGTGTAGACCTTACAGTGACATGCTGACTTACAAGCCCTTAACCAACAGTGTAGACCTTACAGTGACATGCTGACTTACAAGCCCTTAACCAACAGTGTAGACCTTACAGTGACATGCTGACTTACAAGCCCTTAACCAACAGTGTAGACCTTACAGTGACATGCTGACTTACAAGCCCTTAACCAACAGTGTAGACCTTACAGTGACATGCTGACTTACAAGCCCTTAACCAACAGTGTAGACCTTACTGTAACATGCTGACCTACAAGCCCTTAACCAACAGTGTAGACCTTACTGTAACATGCTGACCTACAAGCCCTTAACCAACAGTGTAGACCTTACAGTGACATGCTGACTTACAAGCCCTTAACCAACAGTGTAGACCTTACAGTGACATGCTGACTTACAAGCCCTTAACCAACAGTGTAGACCTTACAGTGACATGCTGACTTACAAGCCCTTAACCAACAGTGTAGACCTTACAGTGACATGCTGACTTACAAGCCCTTAACCAACAGTGTAGACCTTACAGTGACATGCTGACTTACAAGCCCTTAACCAACAGTGTAGACCTTACAGTGACATGCTGACTTACAAGCCCTTAACCAACAGTGTAGACCTTACAGTGACATGCTGACTTACAAGCCCTTAACCAACAGTGTAGACCTTACAGTGACATGCTGACTTACAAGCCCTTAACCAACAGTGTAGACCTTACAGTGACATGCTGACTTACAAGCCCTTAACCAACAGTGTAGACCTTACTGTAACATGCTGACCTACAAGCCCTTAACCAACAGTGTAGACCTTACTGTAACATGCTGACCTACAAGCCCTTAACCAACAGTGTAGACCTTACAGTGACATGCTGACTTACAAGCCCTTAACCAACAGTGTAGACCTTACTGTAACATGCTGACCTACAAGCCCTTAACCAACAGTGTAGACCTTACTGTAACATGCTGACTTACAAGCCCTTAACCAACAGTGTAGACCTTACTGTAACATGCTGACCTACAAGCCCTTAACCAACAGTGTAGACCTTACTGTAACATGCTGACTTACAAGCCCTTAACCAACAGTGTAGACCTTACTGTAACATGCTGACCTACAAGCCCTTAACCAACAGTGTAGACCTTACTGTAACATGCTGACCTACAAGCCCTTAACCAACAGTGTAGACCTTACAGTGAAATGCTGACCTACAAGCCCTTAACCAACAGTGTAGACCTTACAGTGAAATGCTGACTTACAAGCCCTTAACCAACAGTGCAGTTCAAGAAGAGTTTAGAAAATATTTACCAAATAAACAAAAAATTAATAAAACGTAACACAAAAACATAACAATAACGAGGCTATATACAGGTGGTACCGTTACCTCTTGTCACGCCCTGGTCTTAGTATTTTGTGTTTTCTTTATTAATTTGGTCAGGCCAGGGTGTGACATGGGTTTTGTATGTGGTGTGTTTTGTCTTGGGGTTTTTGTTAGGTATTGGGTTTGTATTATAGTAGGGGTTTCTAGCATAGTCTATAGCTGTCTGGAGTGGTTCTCAATCAGAGGCAGGTGTTTATCGTTGTCTCTGATTGGGAACCATATTTAGGCAGCCATATTCTTTGAGTGTTTGGTGGGTGATTGTTCCTGTCTCTGTGTTTGTTGTCACCAGATAGGCTGTTTAGGTTTTCTCGTTACGTTTATTGTTTTTGTTAGTTTATTCATGTATAGTGTCTTTATAAATTAAAGAACCATGAATAGAAACCACGCTGCATTTTGGTCCGCCTCTCTTTTACTGCAAGAAAACCGTTACACCTCTTCAGTGTGCGGGGGTACAGGTTAGTCGAAGTAATCTATACATGTAAGTACGGGTAAAGTGACTATGCATAGATAATAAACAGGTTAGTTGAGGTAATTGAGGTCATATGTACATGTAGGTAGGGGTAAAGTGACTATGCATAGATAATAAACAGGTTAGTTGAGGTCATATGTACATGTAGGTAGGGGTAAAGTGACTAGGCATAGATAATAAACAGTTAGTTGAGGTAATTGAGGTCATATGTACATGTAGGTAGGGGTAAAGTGACTATGCATAGATAATAAACAGGTTAGTTGAGGTAATTGAGGTCATATGTACATGTAGGTAGGGGTAAAGTGACTATGCATAGATAATAAACAGGTTAGTTGAGGTAATTGAGGTCATATGTACATGTAGGTAGGGGTAAAGTGACTATGCATAGATAATAAACAGTTAGTTGAGGTAATTGAGGTCATATGTACATGTAGGTAGGGGTAAAGTGACTATGCATAGATAATAAACAGGTTAGTTGAGGTAATTGAGGTCATATGTACATGTAGGTAGGGGTAAAGTGACTATGCATAGATAATAAACAGGTTAGTTGAGGTAATTGAGGTCATATGTACATGTAGGTAGGGGTAAAGTGACTATGCATAGATAATAAACAGGTTAGTTGAGGTAATTGAGGTCATATGTACATGTAGGTAGGGGTAAAGTGACTATGCATAGATAATAAACAGGTTAGTTGAGGTAATTGAGGTCATATGTACATGTAGGTAGGGGTAAAGTGACTAGGCATAGATAATAAACAGGTTAGTTGAGGTAATTGAGGTCATATGTACATGTAGGTAGGGGTAAAGTGACTAGGCATAGATAATAAACAGGTTAGTTGAGGTAATTGAGGTCATATGTACATGTAGGTAGGGGTAAAGTGACTATGCATAGATAATAAACAGGTTAGTTGAGGTAATTGAGGTCAGATGTACATGTAGGTAGGGGTAAAGTGACTATGCATAGATAATAAACAGGTTAGTTGAGGTAATTGAGGTCATATGTACATGTAGGTAGGGGTAAAGTGACTATGCATAGATAATAAACAGGTTAGTTGAGGTAATTGAGGTCATATGTACATGTAGGTAGGGGTAAAGTGACTATGCATAGATAATAAACAGGTTAGTTGATGTAATTGAGGTCATATGTACATGTAGGTAGGGGTAAAGTGACTATGCATAGATAATAAACAGGTTAGTTGAGGTAATTGAGGTCATATGTACATGTAGGTAGGGGTAAAGTGACTATGCATAGATAATAAATAGGTTAGTTGAGGTAATTGAGGTCATATGTACATGTAGGTAGGGGTAAAGTGACTATGCATAGATGATAAACAGGTTAGTTGAGGTAATTGAGGTCATATGTACATGTAGGTAGGGGTAAAGTGACTATGCATAGATAATAAACAGGTTAGTTGAGGTAATTGAGGTCATATGTACATGTAGGTAGGGGTAAAGTGACTATGCATAGATAATAAACAGGTTAGTTGAGGTAATTGAGGTCATATGTACATGTAGGTAGGGGTAAAGTGACTATGCATAGATAATAAACAGTTAGTTGAGGTAATTGAGGTCATATGTACATGTAGGTAGGGGTAAAGTGACTATGCATAGATAATAAACAGGTTAGTTGAGGTAATTGAGGTAATGTGTACATGTAGGTAGAGGTAAAGTGACTAGGCATAGATAATAAACAGTTAGTTGAGGTAATTGAGGTCATATGTACATGTAGGTAGGGGTAAAGTGACTATGCATAGATAAACAGCGAGTTGCAGCAGTGTAAAAACAAAAGGTGTAAATAGTGTGAGTGGCCATTTAACAATTATTCAATCTACCTCCCCAGTCAGATGAACTTGTGGATACCATTTTTTTTGTCTCGGTGTTCAGTAGGAAGGAGGTTAGACGTAGTTTCGTGAGCCAATGCTAACTAGCATTAGTGTAATGACTGGAAGCATATACCCATAGACTTCCAGTCTTTGCTCTAATGCTAGTTAGCAATTGACCATGACTAGTTAGCAACTTCATTCAAACTTCACACATAAAAATGGTGTCCACGAGTTAATCTGACTGGGGAAGTAGATAAAGGGCTTCACTGCCAAAATCCTGAAGTATCTGTTTAAGCACAGTGGATGATGTCTTAACAGATGTGGAGGAAGGCATGGACGAGTGACTGCTTTCATGATTCCGTTTTTTTCCTCTCAACTAGAAACAAGATAAGCTGAGAGGAAACAAAACAGCTTGTCAATAACTTTGCTGATTATATGCAGTCGTTTCCTCACTTCATTTCTTCTCATTTACCCAGCTCATCAGCCATCCATCCAGTTACCCAGCTCATCAGCCAACCATCCATCCAGTTACCCAGCTCATCAGCCATCCATCCAGTTACCCAGCTCATCAGCCATCCATCCATCCAGTTACCCAGCTCATCAGCCAACCATCCATCCAGTTACCCAGCTCATCAGCCATCCATCCAGTTACCCAGCTCATCAGCCATCCATCCAGTTACCCAGCTCATCAGCCATCCATCCATCCAGTTATCCAGCTCATCAGCCAGCCATGCATCCAGCTCATCAGCCAGCCATCCATCCATCCAGTTACCCAGCTCATCAGCCAGCCATCCATCCAGTTACCCAGCTCATCAGCCATCCATCCATCCAGTTACCCAGCTCATCAGCCAGCCATCCATCCAGTTATCCTGCTCATCAGCCATCCATCCAGTTATCCAGCTCATCAGCCAGCCATGCATCCAGTTATCCAGTCACACAGTCAGCCAGCCAGCAAGCCAGTCAGTCAGTCAAACAGTCAGTCAGTCAGCGAGTCAGCCAGCCAGTCAGTTCATCCATCACTCCGTCAGACAGCCAGTCAGTCAGCCAGCCAGTCAGCCAGCCAGCCAGCCAGTTCATCCATCAGTCCGTCAGACAGCCAGTCAGTCAGTCCATCCATCAGACAGCCAGTCAGCCAGCCAGTCAGTTCATCCATCAGTCCGTCAGACAGCCAGTCAAGTCAGACAGCCAGTCAGTCCATCCATCCATCAGACAGCCAGTCAGTCAGTCCGTCAGTGGTAGTGTCGTCACCTGGATGCAGCGCCCCATAGTCTCCTCTCCTTTAGACTTGGCTGTGGCCAGCTGCTCTCTCAGGGCCTCCCTTCTCATGTAGATTGACTGCAGGGCTTCCTGGAGGTCGAAGAAGCCCTCCTGACACAATAAAGAGACAAGAGTCACATTGAGGAACATTGAGACCACAGTCCTGATGAGCCCCTTTTTTCTACTCTAGGGTAGAGTGGGGTAAGTTGAGACACCCTTGTTTCTAGGAAACCATACACAACATGTATCATTTGACCACATTTGACCAATTCACAGAGGGAAGAAAACAACATGCAAAGTGGTAAGAAAGTTAGATCCAAGTTGAATGAATGTATTGTCTAAGACTTACTGATGCTTGTATCTAATCCAAAGTTGATCACTTTAAGATTGTTCTTTACATCAGTTGGGTTCTCTGCTAGCTTCAATATGAGGTCCTAACAGAACTAGACAATCATTTGTGCCAGGTGTGATATTCCTCCTAAATAGCTCGGGCTAATGTTCCTATCGACTCAGTAAAGCCAGCAGGCTAATGTTCCTATCGACTCAGTAAGGCCAGCAGGCTAATGTTCCTACCGTCCCAGTAAGGCCAGCAGCCTAATGTTCCTATCCACTCAGTAAGACCAGCAGGCTAATGTTCCTATCGACTCAGTAAAGCCAGCAGGCTGGTATGTAACTTATGACAGTTGTATTGTCAATTTTGTTTTGTATTCAAACGCCACTTTAAACGTGTACATGACACTGCAACAACATTTCCCCATGGGGACAATAAAGTCAGTAAGTAAACCTACCACCTGAGGTGGATCCTTCCTGCTGTACTGGGGTTAGTGAAGGTTGGACGAGGAGGGTTAACGCATGTCTGCTGGTCGATCAACCCTGAGCTAACCCTACCTTATGATGTGTCACTCCTTTACAGAACCCACAGAAGGTGTCCAGTCAGACTGTGTGTGTGTGTGTCTGTGTGTGTGTGTGTGTGAGAGAGAGGGAGAGACAGAAGGAGAGTTAAAGACCATATGACGGTGTGAGTATGTGTGCAGACAACTCAACTGTGCAAGTGTGTGGGTGATTCACAGAGCGCCCACGTGGTGATGTCATCAGGCATATGGGTAGGCGCGACTGCACTCATTTGGGCATTTCTGTTGTTAAGAGTCCACATGGGCGTGTGCCTGGCCCTTAATGGGAGGGTGGCAGCAGTGTGTATGTGTGGTAAGGAGAGGACTGAAACAGCAGCAGGAAGGCAGGTGGGTGGGGATTCATTTTAGAACTCTGTCGGTCGTTAACTCCTTTGTTGTGGTAAATATGTGAAACTTCTCAAGAAGGACACACAGTCATGTACAGTCAAAAGAAAACCACCAGGTCGTGAGAACAATTGGCCCTTCAGCAAGAGAAAAGTACCTCAAAATGAAAACAACTCCAAAAGTTGTTTTAAGGAAAATGTGTTTAATGTATGTAACAAACTGGGTCTTCAGTAGACTCCAATAAGTTACAGAAAACATATTGTCTATGAAAAGAATCCACTCCAAAACATTCATTCATTCATTCTGTTCCCTGTGCGCCGAAGATGTGGATGTCGATTAAGGCACCCCCCCCCCCCCCCCGAAGACACATTTCAGTTAATTGCATTTAGTTGTACAACTGATTAGGTATTCCCCCTTTCCCTTCAAACAAATAACTCTGTATATGTGTTCTACAAAGTTCTGCAATGTGACTGCCCCAAAGGATTGAGAAACAGGAGGAAAGAGATGGGGGAGTGTGTCTGCTACCTAGCTGGTCCCACCCTGGCCCACCCCTGTACTGTGGAGGCGTGGAGTTTGATCACTCAGAGGTTTGGACCGCCATCAAACGAACCACTGGAGAGAGATGAATGAACAGCTGCCACAATCTCACACAGCTCACTACACAAAGCCACTCTTTACTCAACAGCTCAGAACAATTCAGAGGAGTTTCTGGGGAAACTCTTTACTCAACAGCTGCACTACACTGTGAGGAATGGAAATAGAGGCATTGACACACTGACAGACAAGGCCCTACTACGCAGCGTCTGACGCACTTCTAAAGACAAGGAGGGGATGCAAGGAGGTGTGTCAGTCGCTCAATGTGGATTCTTAGGGCGTGACTTAAGGTGCGGAGGAGGTGACCTGATTCGACAGAGAAAGTTTTTATTGCAGTGAACTTTGAGTGCTCACTTACATTATGACACCCAGTAGTCTTGAGGGACACGCCCCCTCTCATTCAAGCCACGCCCACACAGCCAAGCTGGCTGACAGGCAGCTAAGTAAACATTAAGGCGCTGAACACACCCAGCCAGAACCATGCACTGTCTGTCTGTCTGTCTGTCTGTCTGTCTGTCTGTCTGTCTGTCTGTCTGTCTGTCTGTCTGTCTGTCTGTCTGTCTGTCTGTCTGTGGGAATCAGATTGTTAATGGATTAACCCTTTTTAATATACTTAACACACAAGTTGTTGAAGTTGAAACTGAAGATATAGGAATGAGCTTTAAATTTATATATAGACAAACGTGGTGCTCATCAGAACATGCGGTGTGAGAGGAAAGAGATGAGCTCACCTCTGTTTTGATCATCTTGTGAGAAGGATCATCTCTGTCACAACATCGAGACCTACAGGAGATTGAGAGAGAGAGAGAGAGAGAGACCAGAGAGTGTTTTAGGGGGAGACCAGAAAGAAAGAGAGAGAGACCAGAGAGGGAGAGACAGAAACCAGAAAGAAAGAAAGAAAGAAAGAAAGAAAGAAAGAAAGGAGAGAGACAGAAACCAGAAAGAAAGAAAAGAAAGAAAGAAAGAACGAGAGAGACCAGAACGAGGGAGACCAGAACGAGAGAGACCAGAACGAGAGAGACCAGAACGAGAGAGACCAGAACGAGAGAGAGAGAGGGAGAGAGAGAAACCAGAGAGAGAAAGGGAGAGACAGAAACCAGAAAGAAAGAAAGAGACCAGAGAGAGAGAAACCAGAGAGAGAAAGGGAGAGACAGAAACCAGAAAGAAAGAAAGAGACCAGAGAGAGAGAGAGACCAGAGAGAGAGAGGGAGAGACCAGAGAGAGAGAGGGAGAGACCAGAGAGAGAGGAACATTTTAAATAGCATAAACCTTCAAATAGTGAACAGGATAACATTATATTGATCTATAATACCTAAAGGATCTGTTAATCCCTAAAGGATCTGTTAATCCCTAAAGGATCTGTTAATCCCTAAAGGATCTGTTAGTCCCTAAAGGATATGTTAGTCCCTAAAGGATATGTTAGTCCCTAAAGGATATGTTAGTCCCTAAAGGATCTATAATCCCTAAAGGATCTGTTAATCCCTAAAGGATCTGTTAATCCCTAAAGGATCTGTTAATCCCTAAAGGATCTGTTAGTCCCTAAAGGATCTATAATCCCTAAAGGATCTATAATCCCTAAAGGAGCTATAATCCCTAAAGGAAAAAAGGTACATATGAAAATTCCTGTAAAATATTGTCAAATGCTGATTTATTTATTTTTAATTTATGGTGCAACACCAATGACGCAATACCGGCAAGGTGGAAAAATGTGCCCGTTCCGCCCTTGAGCAAGGCAGTTAACCCCCAACAACAACTGCTCCCCAGACGCCCATGACGTGGACATCAATTAATGCAGCACCCCGCACCTCTCTGATTCAGAGGGGTTGGGTTAAATGCAGGAAGACACATTTCAGTTGAATGCATTCAGTTGAAGAACTGACTAGGTATCCCCCTTTCCCTTTCTTGCCATAAAGCCCACTTCAAAAACAAATGTACAGATTTCACTATACAAACATACAAACATGCCCATTTAATCCGATTAACCGAAATGTTAGTTATTTTTTGTTTAACAACTAATTGACCAATGTTGGTTAAATTATTAGAATTCCATTTTATTTGAACAATTTTGCAAGCTCAATGCACATAATGCTCAACTTTTCTAGAGATAAATCGGACCAAGCCCGAACTGTGCAATGTAGTAGGGAGTTGTAGTTTCCAACAGGTCAATAGTCTATATACATACTGTAGTTTAGTGCAGAAAATGTGGCAATTAACTACAATGACTAGTGATGCACTGATGACATTTTTGGCCAATACTGATATCCGATATTTTCCTTGACCCCCCCCAAAAAAAACAATACCGATAACCGATATTCAAAATTTTAGCTGCCTTTTAAGCTTTCTAGTATAGATAAATAGTTAACACACACACATGGACACAGCGGTCTAAGGCACTGCATCTCAGTGCAAGAGGCGTCACTACAGTCCCTGGTTCGAATCCTGGCTCGATCACATCCGGCAGTGATTGGGAGTC
Source organism: Oncorhynchus mykiss (assembly GCF_057628025.1). Classification (NCBI taxonomy): domain Eukaryota; kingdom Metazoa; phylum Chordata; class Actinopteri; order Salmoniformes; family Salmonidae; genus Oncorhynchus; species Oncorhynchus mykiss. The sequence goes on along the minus strand of NC_143024.1, from coordinate 88,773,157 downwards.
CCTTAGGGCAGTGCACAATTGGCCCAGCTTCGTCCGGGTTTGGCCGTTATTGTAAATAAGAATTTGTTCTTAACTGACTTACCTAGTTAAATATTAGGGTTATTTTAGATGATGACACCTAGCTAGATAGTTAGCTAGCTAACTATAGCTACTGAAACAGATTATGTTGTTATGCTATGTTTTAGGGGAAGAACATTGTTTGCGTCCATGAGCTAGCTAGCTTTTTTTTTTTTATAACCAGCACTGTAGGTGCGCGAGACAACTTTACTTGCATCATAGCATATGTATTGATGAGTTGTTGTAACATATGAAATACAAGTGATAGATATCACACTATGTAAAAACTGTACAAACGCGTTAAATGATGTGACATGCAGTCATATTCAGGTCCTGATTGAGTGGTAACCACGACGACGGAAAATTCCACCCAGCGCCGTGTGTCTTTCTCACTTCTTAGTGTTATTTGACATGTATCGTTTTTGACATGCAAAAACCACAACGGCGTTCCATAGCAAAGACCCCAACGGCGTTCCATAGCAAAAACCACAACGACGTTCCATAGCAAAAACCCAAACGGCGTTCCATAGCAAAGACCCAAATGGCGTTCCATAGCAAAGACCCAAACGGCGTTCCATAGCAAAGACCCAAACGGCGTTCCATAGCAAAGACCCCAACGGCGTCCCATAGCAAAGACCCAAACGGCGTTCCATAGCAAAGACCCAAACGGCGTTCCATAGCAAAGACCCCAACGGCGTTCCATAGCAACGACCCAAACGGCGTTCCATAGCAAAAACCACAACGACGTTCCATAGCAAAAACCCAAATGGCGTTCCATAGCAAAAACCCAAACGGCGTTCCATAGCAAAGACCCAAACGGCGTTCCATAGCAAAAACCCAAACGGCGTTCCATAGCAAAGACCCAAACGGCGTCCCATAGCAAAGACCCAAACGGCGTCCCATAGCAAAGACCCAAACGGCGTTCCATAGCAAAGACCCAAACGGCGTTCCATAGCAAAGACCCAAACGGCGTTCCATAGCAAAGACCCAAACGGCGTTCCATAGCAAAAACCCAAACGGCGTTCCATAGCAAAGACCCAAACGGCGTTCCATAGCAAAGACCCCAACGGCGTCCCATAGCAAAAACCCCAACGGCGTTCCATAGCAAAGACCCAAACGGCGTTCCATAGCAAAGACCCAAACGGCGTTCCATAGCAAAGACCCAAACGGCGTTCCATAGCAAAAACCACAACGACGTTCCATAGCAAAGACCCCAACGGCGTTCCATAGCAAAGACCCCAACGGCGTCCCATAGCAAAGACCCAAACGGCGTTCCATAGCAAAGACCCAAACAGCGTTCCATAGCAACGACCCAGACGGCGTTCCATAGCAAAGACCCAAACGGCGTTCCATAGCAAAAACCACAACGACGTTCCATAGCAAAAACCCAAACGGCGTTCCATAGCAAAGACCCAAACGGCGTTCCATAGCAACGACCCAGACGGCGTTCCATAGCAAAGACCCAAACGGCGTTCCATAGCAAAAACCACAACGACGTTCCATAGCAAAAACCCAAACGGCGTTCCATAGCAAAGACCCAAACGGCGTTCCATAGCAAAGACCCAAACGGCGTTCCATAGCAAAGACCCAAACGGCGTTCCATAGCAAAGACCCAAACGGCGTTCCATAGCAAAGACCCCAACGGCGTCCCATAGCAAAGACCCAAACGGCGTTCCATAGCAAAGACCCCAACGGCGTCCCATAGCAAAGACCCAAACGGCGTTCCATAGCAAAGACCCAAACGGCGTTCCATAGCAAAGACCCAAACGGCGTTCCATAGCAAAGACCCAAACGGCGTTCCATAGCAAAGACCCAAACGGCGTTCCTTAGCAACGACCCAAATGGCGTTCCATAGCAAAGACCCAAACGGCGTTCCATAGCAAAGACCCCAACGGCGTCCCATAGCAAAGACCCAAACGGCGTTCCATAGCAAAGACCCAAACGGCGTTCCATAGCAAAGACCCCAACGGCGTCCCATAGCAAAGACCCAAACGGCGTTCCATAGCAAAGACCCCAACGGCGTCCCATAGCAAAGACCCAAACGGCGTTCCATAGCAACGACCCAAACAGCGTTCCATAGCAAAGACCCCAACGGCGTCCCATAGCAAAGACCCAAACGGCGTTCCATAGCAAAGACCCAAACGGCGTTCCATAGCAAAGACCCAAACGGCGTTCCATAGCAAAACCACAACGACGTTCCATAGCAAAGACCCAAACAGCGTTCCTTAGCAACGACCCAAACGGCGTTCCATAGCAAAGACCCAAACGGCGTTCCATAGCAAAGACCCCAACGGCGTCCCATAGCAAAGACCCAAACGGCGTTCCATAGCAAAGACCCAAACGGCGTTCCATAGCAACGACCCAAACAGCGTTCCATAGCAAAGACCCCAACGGCGTCCCATAGCAAAGACCCAAACGGCGTTCCATAGCAAAGACCCAAACGGCGTTCCATAGCAAAGACCCAAACGGCGTTCCATAGCAAAACCACAACGACGTTCCATAGCAAAGACCCAAACAGCGTTCCTTAGCAACGACCCAAACGGCGTTCCTTAGCAAAGACCCAAACGGCGTTCCATAGAAATCCTGGTTGAGAATGAAACAATTGAACAAATGAACAACGAAACAGCACAGCAAGTAAGTGACATAAATAGGTTTTGATTATGTTTTACTGGTAATGGGGACATATGTGAATGCCATCAAAATAACTTTTTGGTGTGTGTAACCTTTTATTTAATCTTATTTGATTAAATGGTGGTCGGACCCATCTATGTGAATTTAGCCACAATAAGGATTAGTCACAATAGTGGAATTTGCGGTTAGCCTTCAAAATAAAAGTATGACATAATTATACTATTTGTATTAATTTGCGTCACTGTCAATGACATACTTTTATTTTGAAGGCAAACCAGAAATTCCACTATTGTGCCTAATTCTTATTGTGGCTAGCTTCACAACACATAACCCAGTCCGGTTGAGCCTCACTAGCCAGATGACCTTAGCTTTGGGCAACAGGGTTAAGTAGTTGGCTAGCTATTTACTTTCATGAACTGAAGTTCAATTTCAATAGGCGAACAACAAGTAGCAACCTAGCTAATATTTACTCACAAGGATTCCTAAATCATTGCTAAGAATAATGAAAATGACTGCAGTTTCTACTGGTCATTGTTTTCAGGCTGGTTGTATTGGTGCTAGCTAGGTACCAAGCTAAAGCTAGCTACCCAAGAAGTTGTGGTCGAACAAATTATGCTTTATTACCAACGCGGTATTGTAAACACATCGTTCGTGGCCGGTGTTTGCAGACTTTTTTGGGGGGGGCGGGTGTTTGCACCGCTTTGACAGTGCTACTCTTTTTTTGACGCACAAAGACCCAAACAGCGTTCCATAGTATGTATTTCGTGAAGCTAATAGCAGTGACGCTATTACTGTTCAACTCCGGTAGGGCAACATCTGAATAATAGCACACTTGGTAGTGTTAACCGGTGCTCGACCAGTCGGCGAAAGACAACATCACCCACGACAGTGAACGGCTGATTGTCAAGGGCAATGAATTCCATTATCTTGGCTTTAATGGATTTCGCCTTTGAGTTGTCTCACTGAAATGTTCTTGCTCTTTCAAATGACTGCTCGACTTGTTGACTGCTCGATCCACACAGCAGACATTGTGGGCTAGGTTAGGAATGCTGTGTTGCACGTGTAGCGCAACATTTTACGCGGCGTCATTACGTCACATTATAGGTATGCATGGCAGCTTTGACATCGGTTTATAACATCGGAGTTAAACTAGACGTCGGGCCAATACCGATGTTGGCATTTTTAGCTAATATCGTCCGATTCTGATATGTTCACCGATATACCGTGCATCCCTAACAATGACCATAATCCATTGCGCGCCTACTTGTCCAGTCTGTGTTTCTTTTACACCTGCTACATTAAGTTAGTGTGGGGAAGACGGAGAGAGAGAGAGGGAGAATAATGTGCAATCGAGAGGGATAGAGAGCAGTTGCTTTGCGAGGTATCTCTAACTGAAAATACATGATCTAATTGATTGACAGTTGGTATTCAGCAGTCATAATAGTATGCCTTATTTACTTTGAAGAACTACATAGTGATTTTGTCAGACAGCATAGACAGCAGCTCTATGGAGATGATATGTTGACTTGGAATGAAAATAATAAAAGTAATCAAATGTAATATACACAACTGAAATATTTTATTAAAGTAATTGTGAAAAGCCCTGTACATAGCCTCACTGTTGTTATTTTACCGTGTTACTTTATTTTATTATTATATATTTTTTTTAACGGAGTTTATTTAGTAAATATTTTCTTAACTCTTATTTTTCTTAACTGCATTGTTGGTTAAGGGCTTCACAGTACCTGTTGTATTCGGCGCATGTGACAAACATTTTATTTGTATAAATGATGGTTAATAAGTGATAAGCACTAATGGATAGTCACTACAATCTATTAATCGATTTATTCTGTTTTACCACAGCATTTAACCCACATTAATGCATAGTGCATTAAATGTTATGAAAAAACAAATGTAAAATCAGTGATTATTTTTTAATAATTGAAATAATAATAATAATTTTAATAATTGAAACATTCAGGTTACATCAACTAAGCCAAAAGGATGGTGGAAGCGGGGACAATGTCCGTCCCATAAAAATAATTATTTATGAATCAGCATGCAACAACGTCACGACGCGAAGAAGTGAGAAAGACACAGGCGTTGGGTGGAATTTTCCGTCGTCGTGGTTGCCAGCCAGGAAGCACCTGCATGTCTGATTTAAAACCTCTGTCATCAAGAAGGAGTAAAGAAGGAGTGGCTGGCACAAACAAGCTGGCAACTTCCAAGATGGAACATGAGATTTTTTACTCAAATAACTCATGTGGTATTTTCTACTTCAACTTTATTCTCAAGGACCAGCCATGAGAAGGTAATGTTGTCAAATAAAAGTATTTGATCAGGGATTGATCAGCTATGAAATTAGAATATAGAATTATCAAATAACATTACTCACAATTTCTAATCCTCTTTTCTATATATAAATATATATACACACTGCTCAAAAAAATAAAGGGAACACTAAAATAACACATCCTAGATCTGAATTAATGAAATATTCTTATTAAATACTTTTTACAGTTGAAGTCGGAAGTTTACATACAGCTTAGCCAAATACATTTAAACTCTGTTTTGCAGAATTCCTGACATTTAGTCCCAGTAAAAATTCCCTGTTTTAGGTCAGTTAGGATCACCACTTTTAAGAATGTGAAATGTCAGAATAATAGTAGAGAGAATGATTTATTTCAACTTGTATTTCTTTCATCACATTACCAGTGGGTCAGAAGTTTACATACACTCAATGAGTATTTGGTAGCATTGCCTTTAAATTGTTCAATTGGGTGAATTTTGTCCCATTCCTCCTGACTGAGCTGGTGTAACCGAGTCAGGTTTTTAGGCCTCCCTGCTCGCACACGCTTTTTCAGTACTGCCCACAAATTTTCTATAGGATTGAGGTCAGGGCTTTGTGATGGCCACTCTAATACCTTGACTTTGTTGTCCTTAAGCCATTTTGCCACAACTTTGGAAGTATGTTTGGGCTCATTGTTAATCTGGAAGACCCATTTGCGACCAAGCTTTAACTTCCTGAATGATGTCTTGAGATGTTGCTTATGTTGCAATATATCCACATACTTTTCCTCCCTCATTATACCATCTATTTTGTGAAGTGCACCAGTCCCTCCTGCAGAAAAGCACCCCCACAACATGATGATGCCACCCCCATGCTTCACAGTTGGGATGGTGTTCTTGGGCTTGCAAGCCTCCCCCTTTCCCCTCCAAACATAACGATGGTCATTATGGCCATACAGCTCTATTTTTGTTTCATCAGACCAGAGGAGATTTCTCCAAAAACTACGGTCTTTGTCCCCATGTGCAGTTGCAAACTGTAGTCTGGCTTTTTTATGGCGGTTTTGGGGCAGTGGCTTCTTCCTTGCTGAATGGCCTTTCAGTTTATGTCGATATAGGATTTGTTTTACTGTGGATATAGATACTTTTGTACCTGTTTCCTCCAGCATCTTCACAAGGTCCTTTGCTGTTGTTCTGGGAATGAGTTGCACGTTTCGCACCAAAGTACGTTCATCTCTAGGGGACAGAGCGCGTCTCCTTCCTGAGCGGTATGACGGCTGCGTGGTGCCATGGTGTTTATACTTGCGTAATATTGTTTGTACAGATGAACGTGGTACCTTCATGCATTTGGAAATTGCTCCCAAGGATTAACCAGACTTGTGGAGGTCTACTATTTTTTTTCTGAGGTCTTGGCTGATTTCTTTTGATTTTCCCATGATGTCAAGCAAAGAGGCACTAAGTTCGAAGGTAGGCCTTGAAATATATCCACAGGTACACCTCCAATTGACTCAAATTAGCCTATCAGAAGCTTCTGAAGCCATCACATAATTTTCTGGAATTTTCCAAGCTGTTTAAAGGCACAGTCAACATAATGTTTGTAAACTTCTGACCCACTGGAATTGTGATACAGTGAATTAGAAGTGAAATAATCTGTCTGTAAACAATTGTTGGAAAAATTACTTGTGTCATGCACAAAGTAGATGTCCTAACCGACTTGCCAAAACTATAGTTTGTTAACAAGAAATTTGTGGAGTGGTTGATAAACAAGTTTTAATGACTCCAACCTAAGTGTAAGTAAACTTCCAACTTCAACTGTATATATATATATATATATATATATATATATATATATATATATATATATATAACTGTGACTGTTTGAGGTTGTGGACAGGTGTCTTTTATACTGATAACAAGTTCAAACAGGTGCCATTAATACAGGTAACGAGTGGAGGACAGAGGAGCCTCTAAAAGAAGAAGTTACAGGTCTGTGAGAGCCAGAAATCGTGCTTGTTTGTAGGTGACCAAATGCTTATTTTCCACCATAATTTGCAAATAAATTCATAAAAAATCAGACAATGTGATTTTCTGGATTTTTTTTCTAATTTTGTCTGTCATAGTTGAAGTGTACCTATGATGAAAATTACAGGCCTCTCATCTTTTTAAGTGGGAGAACTTGCACAATTGGTGGCTGACTAAATACTTTTTTGCCCCACTGTATGTATGTATGTATGTATGTATGTATGTATGTATGTATGTATGTATGTATGTATATATATATATATATATATATACACAGTGCCTTGCGAAAGTATTCGGCCCCCTTAAACTTTGCGACCTTTTGCCACATTTCAGGCTTCAAACAAAGATATAAAACTGTATTTTTTTGTGAAGAATCAACAACAAGTGGGACACAATCATGAAGTGGAACGACATTTATTGGATATTTCAAACTTTTTTAACAAATCAAAAACTGAAAAATTGGGCGTGCAAAATTATTCAGCCCCCTTAAGTTAATAATTTGTAGCGCCACCTTTTGCTGCGATTACAGCTGTAAGTCGCTTGGGGTATGTCTCTATCAGTTTTGCACATCGAGAGACTGAATTTTTTTCCCATTCCTCCTTGCAAAACAGCTCGAGCTCAGTGAGGTTGGATGGAGAGCATTTGTGAACAGCAGTTTTCAGTTCTTTCCACAGATTCTCGATTGGATTCAGGTCTGGACTTTGACTTGGCCATTCTAACACCTGGATATGTTTATTTTTGAACCATTCCATTGTAGATTTTGCTTTATGTTTTGGATCATTGTCTTGTTGGAAGACAAATCTCCGTCCCAGTCTCAGGTCTTTTGCAGACTCCATCAGGTTTTCTTCCAGAATGGTCCTGTATTTGGCTCCATCCATCTTCCCATCAATTTTAACCATCTTCCCTGTCCCTGCTGAAGAAAAGCAGGCCCAAACCATGATGCTGCCACCACCATGTTTGACAGTGGGGATGGTGTGTTCAGCTGTGTTGCTTTTACGCCAAACATAATGTTTTGCATTGTTGCCAAAAAGTTCAATTTTGGTTTCATCTGACCAGAGCACCTTCTTCCACATGTTTGGTGTGTCTCCCAGGTGGCTTGTGGCAAACATTAAACGACACTTTTTATGGATATCTTTAAGAAATGGCTTTCTTCTTGCCACTCTTCCATAAAGGCCAGATTTGTGCAATATACGACTGATTGTTGTCCTATGGACAGAGTCTCCCACCTCAGCTGTAGATCTCTGCAGTTCATCCAGAGTGATCATGGGCCTCTTGGCTGCATCTCTGATCAGTCTTCTCCTTGTATGAGCTGAAAGTTTAGAGGGACGGCCAGGTCTTGGTAGATTTGCAGTGGTCTGATACTCCTTCCATTTCAATATTATCACTTGCACAGTGCTCCTTGGGATGTTTAAAGCTTGGGAAATCTTTTTGTATCCAAATCCGGCTTTAAACTTCTTTACAACAGTATCTCGGACCTGCCTGGTGTGTTCCTTGTTCTTCATGATGCTCTCTGCGCTTTTAACGGACCTCTATATATATATTTTCTTTTTCTTTTTCTTTTTATGACCCATTAGGAGGATTACCTTCATCCTCCTGATGCTTGGACTGCTTATGAAATCACACTACTTTCAGTGTGTGTGTGTGTGTGTGTGTGTGTGTGCGCGCACGTGTGTGTGTTCTCACTTGCTAGTCCTGTAGGTGTACTTGTAGGTGACCTCGCGAGAGACCTGTCTAGCCAGACCAAACAACTCTTCTCTCCTGGTCAGCAGGGAGACCTCCTTCATACACAACTGAGCTGCTGCCTCATTCACTGTCAGCTAGACACAGAGAAGGGGGAGGAGGAGAGGAGAGGAGGGTAAGAAGAGGAGTTGGAGGGTCATTGTTATAACGAGTTCTCAATTTCGGGAAAGTTGAATAACAACAATCAAGTTCCCAAATATCTGAAAATTTTACTTTTTTGCACACTGATGCCACACACAGACAAACAGACACAAACAGACACATGCACAAACACCCTCTTTCCCCATCTACCTCGTGAAGCGTGAAGTGCTTGCCATCCTTCCTCTTGGAGTCAAAGCGTCCGTAGATTGCGCTGTACTTGCGTATCTCTTCTTCCCTCCTCGGGTCCTCCTCCTCCATGTCCAGGATGTGGCAGATCACCTTGGACAGCTTCTTGTTGCCCCGCAGCCCCTCCTTCACCTCGGACGGGTCGCTCCGGGGCAGCGCCTGGGCCAGCCGCTCCACGCACTCTGCCAGCGACCTCAACGCTGCGGCATCTAGTACCTCCTCGCCGCGGGGGGACGGCGGCGAGGGAGAACCCAGACCCAGGGTCAACTCAGCAGGGGACAGGCTTCGCTCGCTCTCCGCTCCCCCTCCCCCGCCGCGAGAGGACAAGGAGCCCCAGAAACGAGGTTCGCTGCCAATCTGCACTGGAGACCCAGTGGCCGAACATCCTCGTCCCTCGCCCCCCACCCCTGACGCCCCCACACATTCCGCCGCCAGTAGAGTGGGCACTGTGACGTGGGCGCTAGCCTTAGAATTACCGTTAGCTTCCAGCTTGTAGACGGGGATGCTGCAGACAGGGAGAGAGGCCAGGGGCTGGTTGAACATGGCCGGGTTGGTGACCCAGTCTCGCAGGGCCTTCTGGAGCCTCCTAACATGGAGGGGCTTGCTGGCCATGCCCACCAGGGCCATGATCTCCAGGAACTCCTCCTCGGCCGCCTCACACAGCTGCTGCACGTCGTCGCCACCCTGCTGGATGAAGGCCCCGTAGTAAGACAGCAGGTTGGCCCTCTGGAGGATCCTGTAGAGCTGGAGCTCCCCAAGGGTCCTGGGTAACACCGCCGCCATCCCTGACAGAACACACTGACAACTTAGTTTCAATGCTGCCAACATAACTGACAGAACACACACACACACACACACAGTATTGCCATATACTTTAACAGTCATAAAAATGATGACATAACATGAGATGTCAAGTCTGAGAAGGGATAGTCTTAACACTGTGAAAACCACTATGAAATTATAAAACCAGCCACATGCACATAATACAAATAAATTGTTCATATTCAAACCCCAGAAATAAAGTCAATTTCAGCCGTGAAAGACCTGAACAATAAATAAATCATAAATAATCTATGAATATAAAAAAACACAGCAAAAAAATACCAGATATATACACTTCTAATGTCCTGTAGATTAGAGGGATAGAGAACATGAAGCAGTAGAGCATGCAGACACAGAGAGGCAGCTCTGAACCCAACCCAGCATGCAACACTCCTGGAGACCAGGGAGAGTTACACATCATACATACTCTTCAGCACACGTAGTTGCTCGCTCTCTCTTTAGATCCGTTAGGCATTGTAGATCAAGATAATGTTATCCTGTTCACTATTGGAAGGTTTATGCACTTTAAAACATTTTCCTCTCTCTCTCTCACAGCTTTGTGGTAGTAACCTGTTGCACCGATGTTAAGGCCGAGGTATGTATAGTTTTTTTGTGTGCTCTAGGGCAACGGTATCTAGTTGGAATTTGTATTTGTGGTCCTGGCAACTTTTTTGGAACACCATTATTTTTGACTTACTGAAATATACTGTCAGGGCCCAGGTCTGACATAATCTGTGCAGAAGATCTAATTGCTACTGTAGGCCCTCCTTGGTTGGGGACAGAAGCACCAGATCATCAGCAAAGAGTAGACATTTGACTTCAGATTCTAGTAGTCTCTCTCTCAGCATGGAGTCAACCATTGTGTGTGTATGTATTGTATGTGTGAATTCCTCCCCCACTCCCTGTCCCCAGTACAGTTTATAGCTAGCTACCCAACAGAGCCAGTGAGAAGAGTGACAGGGAGTAGGGAGTGAAATGGAGCAACAAGGCAGGTTGCTGTCTATCACAGTGGCCCATTTACATGACATTGCACTGCATCTGCGCACAAAAAGTGGGTTGTGCACTGAGAATTTCACACACACACACACAAACTTCAGCCAATCCCAATGTGCAATTATAAATCAACTCAATCCCAGTTTTCATACCCCTTGACTTATTCCACATTTTGCAGCATGTTACAGCCTGAATTCAAAATTGATAATCAAAGTGAAAATGTGTTTTAGAAGGTTTTACAAATGTATTGGAAATGAACTGGAGAAATATCAAATTTACATAAGTATTCACACCCCTGAGTCAATACATTTTAAAATCACCGTTAGCAGTGATCACAGCTGTGAGTCTTTATGGGTAAGTCTCTAAGAGCTTTGCATACCTGGATTGTACAATATTTGCACTTTTAAACTTTTTTTGAATTCTTCAAGCTCTTTCAAGTTGGTTGTTGATCATTGCTAGACAGCCATTTTCAAGTCTAGCCATAGATTTTCAAGCTGATTTAAGTCAGAATTGTAACTAGGCCACTCAGGAACATTCAATGTTGTCTTGGAAAGCAAATCCAGTGTATTTTTGGCCTTGTGTTTAAGGTTATTGTCCAAAGGTGAATTTGTCTCCCAGTGTCTGTTGGAAAGCAGACAGAACCAGGTTTTCCTCTAGGATTTTGCCTGTGCATAGCACTATTCTGTTGCGATGTATCCCAAAAAACTCCCTAGTCCTTGCCAATGACAAGCATACCCATAACATAATGCAGCTACCACCATGCTTGAAAATATGGTGAGTGGTACTCAATGATGTGTTGTGTTGGATTGACCACAAACATAACACTTTGTATTCAGGACAAAAAGTAAATTTTAAAGTTAATTGCCACATTTTTTGCAGTTTTAGTTTAGTGCCTTATTGCAAACAGGATGCATGTTTTAGAATAATTGTATTATGTACAGGCTTCCTTCTTTTCACTCTATCAATTAGGTTAGTATTGTGGAGTAACTACAATGTTGTCGATCCATCCTCAGTTTTCTCCTATCACAGCCATTACACACCATTGTGAAATCCCTGAGTGGTTTCCTTCCTCTCTGGCAACTGAGATAGGAAAGATGCCTGTATCTTAGTGACAAATCAAAACAAATAAATCTAGCTAGCTTTCAGCTGACTGTTGTTAGCGAGAGAGGCAAGCTGCTGGACTTTGGACAAGCAACCTAACATTAGCTAACGTTAGCTAGCTAGCTGGCTACCTACAGTTGAAGTCGGAAGTTTACATACACTTAGGTTGGAGTCATTAAAACTAATTTTCAACCACTCCACAAATGTCTTGTTAACAAACTATAGTTTTGGCAAGTCAGTTAAGACATATACTTTGTGCATGACACAAGTAATTTTTCCAACAATTGTTTACAGACAGATTATTTCACTTATAACTCACTGTATCACAATTCCAGTGGGTCAGAAGTTTACATGCACTAAGTTGACTGTGCTTTTAAACAGCTTGGAAAAGTCCAGAAAATGATGTCATGGCTTTAGAAGCTTCTGATAGGCTAATTGACAATTTAAGTCAATTGGAGATGTACCTGTGGATGTGTTTCAAGGCCTACCTTCAAACTCAGTGCCTCTTTGCTTGACATCATGGGGAAAAAAAATAATCAAACCTCAGAAGAAAACAAATTGTAGACCTCCACAAGTATGGTTCATTTATGTGAACAGTTTATAAATGCCTGAAGGTACCACGTTCATCTGTACAAACAATAGTACAAAAGTATAAACACCATGGCACCACGGAGCAGTCATACCGCTCAGGAAGGAGACGCGTTCTCTCTCCTAGAGATTACTACAGACGGACTCCAATGAAGTTGTAGAAGCATCTCAAGGATGCTCAATGGAAACAGGATGCACCTGAGCAAAGGGTCTGAATACTTATGTAAATAAGGTATTTCCGTTTTATATTTTTAATACATTCGCAAAAAATTCTAAAAACCTGTTTTTCCTCTGTCAATTTGGGGTATTGTGTGTAGATTGATGTAAAATGGACTAAATGAAGAAAAAAAATGCACAATAAGGCTGCAACATAACAACAACATGTGGAAAAAGTAACCAATGCTGCAGAAAGTATTCACACTCCTTAAAATTGATCACATTGATATTTTGTGTCACTGATCTAGAAACAATACCCCATAATTTTAAAGTGGAATTTTGTTTGTAGAATATTTTTTAATTAATAAAGCATTAAAAGCTGAAATGTGTTGAGTCAGTAAGTATTCAACCCTTTGTGATGGCAAGCCTAAATAAGTTCAGGAGTAGAAATATGCGTAACAAGTCGCATAATAAGTTGCATGGACTCATTCCATGTTCAATAAAAGTTGTTAACGTGATTTTTGAATGAGTACCCAATCTCAGACATATAATTATCTGTAAGGTCCCTCCTCAATCGAGTAGTGAATTTCAAGCACAGATTCAACAACAAAGACCAGGGAGGTTTTTCAATGCCTCGCAAAGGGCACTGATTGGTAGATGGGTAAAAAAAAGAAAAAAAAGATGCTGAATATCCCTAGTTATTAATTACACTCTGGATGGTGTATCAATACACCCAGTCACTACAAAGATACAGACGTCTTTCCTAACTCAGTTGCCGGAGAGGAAGGAAACTGCTCAGAGATTTCACCATTGGCCTCATAGTGATTTTAAAACAGTTGCAGAGTTTAATAGTTGAGATATGAGAAAACTGAAAATTTAGTTACTCCACAACACTAACCTAAATGACAGAGTGTACAGTTCAACGAGGCACTTAAAGCTGCAATATGTCACTTTTTGGGCGACCAGACCAAATTCACATACAAATGCAAGTTATAGAACTCAAATTCTCATTGAAAGCAAGTCTAAGAAGTGGTAGATATGTTCTATTTCTATGCTTTCCGTTTTTAAAATTTCATTTTTGTGTCTTTTACTTTCAGTTTTCTACTCAAAACAACTGAAAAAATAATAATTTGGGGTATGAAAACTACATATTTCACGGTTTAAATGGTACAATGATTCTTTACGCTTGTTTGTTTGTCACAAAATTAAGCAAACTATTATAATTTCAGGAAGCAAGAAATGGTGGAGTGATTTCCGCATGGTGCATCTTTAAGTAATACTGCAAAAAATGTGGCAAAGAAATGTACTTTTTCTATTAGATATTTCTGTATTTATGTTTTCACTTGGTCATTATTGGGTACTGTGTTTAGATGGGTGAGATGAAAAAAGTTTTTTATCCATTTAGAATGCATGCTGTAACAACAAAATGTGGAATAAGGGGTATGAATACTTTCTGAAGGCACTGTAGCTAGCTATTTACAGTATCCTAGGTTAGTTCACATAGGCTTCTTATGACTGTCAATCTGGTGCAAGCAACTGTGTTGTTGCCGAGCAACCGACCCAGTGTTAGAACTCTGCGCTTCGCAGCATATTGTTGGTTCTTAATTGACAGAAATGAGCATGTGAGAGCAACATATTATACATTTAATCAAAACTGTTGCCCCATAAACGTTTTCAGTCCGACAAGGTGGCAAGTTTGATGATCACTTTATAGATGCTGTAGTCTCGTTCTTATCCAATGCCTAGATATTGAGCTCGGTCGGGCCAAGACCTTGTCTTTTTTTTCCTAATGCCGGACGGCTCATGACAAGAGGCAGGGAGTGTGTTGGGTACCTCCAATCAAGTTTATTTTTGAAGTTTCATCGACATTGGTGTCATATTGGATGGTAGGGGGATTTGAATGATATCATGGTAGGGGGATTTGAATGATATCATGGTAGGGGGATTTGAATGATATCATGGTAGGGGGATTTGAATGATATCATGGTAGGGGGATTTGAATGATATCATGGTAGGGAGATTTGAATGTAGCATTGAGATTCAAACATCCGTACTAAATAGTCGTGACGAACTGCTCTGTGGCTGAGTCTCACTGCTCTGCCCACTGCTCTGTGGCTGAGTCCCACTGCTCTGTGGCTGAGTCCCACTGCTCTGTGGCTGAGTCCCACTGCTCTGCCCACTGCTCTTCCCACTGCTCTGTGGCTGAGTCCCACTGCTCTGTGGCTGAGTCCCACTGCTCTGTGGCTGAGGCCCACTGCTCTGTGGCTGAGTCCCACTGCTCTGCCCACTGCTCTTCCCACTGCTCTGTGGCTGAGGCCCACTACACTGTGGCTGAGGCCCAGTACTCCTAAATGGAGTCAGTTGACATCTCAATTAAAGATCAATTACAATTTGACAGGGCAAGAAGGCTAGAGGAGGATGAGTGCAGCTAGCATGGTGGTAATGTCAGTATCTCTCTGTTAACTTCTTTCTCTCAGTCACTTACTATTCCACATATCCTCTCTCTCTCTCCTCACACTCCTCTCCCCCACCTCCCTCTCTCCCCGTCTCTCCTTCTCGTCCCTGCCTCTCCTCGCCCCTGCCTCTCCCTCCTTCCTCTTCTCTCCCTCCTTCCTCTTCTCTCCCTGTCTGTGAGACACCCTGATCCAGACAGACAGGTGCTGCATGGGCTTCCTTTTCCCCCCGTCCAAAGTCAGACACCGTGGAACAAGCTTTACACCTTGCTTAACTACACACAGCCTAACCCAGCACACTAGAGCGACACACACACCTAGCCTACCTACACACACCCTTACCCAGGACACTACAGAGACAGCTGTGCACATACCCTGTGCTGGAGCGGGCAGGTAGCCTAGTGGGCCAGTAACCGCACGGTTGCTAGATCGAATCCCTGAGCTGCCAAGGTAAAAATCTGTCGTTCTGCCCTTGAACAAGGCAGTTAACCTTGTACCGTACAACTTCCTAGGCCGTCATTGTAAATAAGAATTTGTTTTTAACTAACTTTCCTAGTTAAACAAAGGTTTAAAAAAATACCGTAAAACTTCAATTCAACTCAACTCAAATAGCCGCCTGTCACTTTCCATAGCCAGGCACCAGCATACATTTCAGCAATGTGTTATTGTCTGTTCACACTGCTATGCTTTATCTTGGCCAGGTCGCAGTTGTAAATGACAACATGTTCTCAATTAGCCTACCTGGTTAAATAAAGGTGAAATAAAAATAATAAACACCTGGTCTAAATGAATTGTTTACAAGATTACCATGAATTGTTTTTGAGGTTTAACATTTGATTTGAACAAATTATGGCAATCCTCCTCTATTATTGGCAGTAAGAAACTGCTAGCCATTGGCTGGTAACAGCTGAGAACCGCTAGGTAACCGGCAAGCACAAAAACAATCAACCATTTCGGGAGAATAGAGCCCTAGAAATCATCTGATCACCTTCTAGTGGCGTAAGTAAGAACTGACGAAAATGCACAGTCAAAAGAGGAGAATAATAAATTATTCTGTCAAGGAAAGTATTTTTTTATAGAGGCATACGAAGACAAAAGAAACATGACATTGTGTGAACACATTAATGCAGGAAATTAAGAAATTGATTAAAATTCTGGAAGTGAATGCTGGAATTAAACAATTAACTATGCAAATTAGCAAAACCTGTATGCATTAAGGAAATCGACGCCTGTCTCTAATTAGCGGCTGTTGTGTTCAGTGATTAAAGCATATAAACGCCTGGGCTATGAATTTAAGTTTTACAGTAAACGTCCTCTAACTTTCTCAAAATGGGGGGTATTTGTAAATGATGCTGGAAAATAAGCATTTGGTCACCTACAAACAAGGAAGATTTCTGGCTCTCACAGACCTGTAACTTCTTCTTTAAGAGGCTCCTCTGTCCTCCACTCGTTACCTGTATTAATGGCACCTGTTTGAACTTGTTATCAGTATAAAAGACACCTGTCCACAACCTCAAACAGTCACACTCCAAACTCCACTATGGCCAAGACCAAAGAGCTGTCAAAGGACACCAGAAACAAAATTGTAGACCTGCACCAGGCTGTGAAGACTGAATCTGCAATAGGTAAGCAGCTTGGTTTGAAGAAATCAACTGTGGGAGCAATTATTAGGAAATGGAAGACATACAAGACCACTGATAATCTCCCTCGATCTGGGGCTCCATGCGAGATCTCAAACCGTGGGGTCAAAATGATCACAAGAACGGTGAGCAAAAATCCCAGAACCACACGGGGGGACCTAGTGAATGACCTGCAGAGAGCTGGGACCAAAGTAACAAAGCCTACCATCAGTAACATACTACGCTGCCAGGGCCTCAAATCCTGCAGTGCCAGACGTGTCCCCCTGCTTAAGCCAGTACATGTCCAGGCCCGTCTGAAGTTTGCTAGAGAGCATTTGGATGATCCAGAAGAAGATTGGGAGAATTTCATTTGGTCAGATGAAACCAAAATATAACATTTTGGTTAAAAACTCAACTCGTCGTGTTTGGAGGACAAAGAATGCTGAGTTGCATCCAAAGAACACCATACCTACTGTGAAGCATGGGGGTGGAAACAACATGCTTTGGGGCTGTTTTTCTGCAAAGGGACCAGGACGACTGATCTGTGTAAAGGAAATAATGAATGGGGCCATGTATCTTGAGATTTTCAGTGAAAACCTCCTTCCATCAGCAAGGGCATTGAAGATGAAACGTGGCTGGGTATTTCAGCATGACAATGATCCCAAACACACCGCCCGGGCAATGAAGGAGTGACTTCGTAAGAAGCATTTCAAGGTCCTGGAGTGGCCTAGCCAGTCTCCAGATCTCAACCCCATAGAAAATCTTTGGAGGGAGTTGAAAGTCCATGTTGCCCAGCAACAGCCCCAAAACATCACTGCTCTAGAGGAGATCTGCATGGAGGAATGGGCCAAAATACCAGCAACAGTGTGTGAAAACCTTGTGAAGACTTACAGAAAACGTTTGACCTCTGTCTTTGCCAACAAAGGGTGTATAACAAAGTATTGAGATAAACTTTTGTTATTGACCAAATACTTATTTTCCACCATAATTTGCAAATACATTCATTAAAAATCCTACAATGTGATTTTCTGGATTTTTTTCCCTCATTTTGTCTGTCATAGTTGAAGTGTACCTATGATGAAAATTACAGGCCTCTCTCATCTTTTTAAGTGGGAGAACTTGCACAATTGGTGGCTGACTAAATACTTTTTTGCCCCACTGTAACTGTATATATATATATATATATATATATATATATATGTTTTCTTTTTATGACCCATTAGGAGGCTTACCTTTATACACATTGAAAGTATTTCCATTCATCCTCCTGATGCTTGGACTGCTTACGAAATCACACTACTTTCAGTGTGTGTGTGTGTGTGTGTGTGTGTGTGTGTGTGTGTGTGTGTGTGTGTGTGTGTGTGTGTGTTCTCACTTGCTAGTCCTGTAGGTGTACTTGTAGGTGACCTCGCGAGAGACCTGTCTAGCCAGACCAAACAACTCTTCCCTCCTGGTCAGCAGGGAGAACTTGTACAATTGGTGGCTGACTAAATACTTTTTTGCCCCACTGTATATATATATATATATATATTTTTTTTTTGTTGTATATTTTACTTTCAATGATCCTTGTTTAACACTAAGACACGATTTATGCATTTCATCTCTTGACTTTTTTTAACCACTTCAGCAGGAATTGTTGAGCGCAGTGCTCATTCCACTAACACTAACTGGAGGTCAAGCTGCAAGCATTGTACTGTAGCTTGATGCATTTGCCTCTGTCAAGAGTGGCGGCATGATCTGGCTAACGGTGAGAATGGGTGGTCTCGTCATTGAACGTCAATTTGCCTGACAGTTTTGATATCCATTCATCATGATCCATTACATGTCCTAGCATAGCAAATAGTTTGATATTAATATAGAAATGTGCTTTTCCTTCTTCAAACATGCATACAACAGTGTGTAAACGTATGGTAAAGTTCAGTTGAAAGGAAATATTATGAAAATTGAGTAAATTAAACACAATTTTCCTTGTAATTGTTTTTACACACAAATATTTGTTTAAAAATTATGCATTTATCTTATGTTGAATTCATTTTAAATGTTTTAGGTTGGTTTTGCTAAGTGACACACAGTAAAGTAGTAATAATTATAATCACTAAAGATGACAACATAAAACTAAAGTCAAAATAATTGTATTTTCAAGTATAGTTTACTAACCACCTGAATCATTTTTTTTTACAGTACATAGTGGGGTCATATTAGTTTGTAACCCAAATGGTTCAGTCACTCCAGATGTTTTCCTGGTAAGACTGATTTCCTGGATATCTCCTAGTCTGTCAAACAGTGCTGTAGCTCTGCCACTTTCCACTGCAGATGCTGAAGGCCGACAAGGCGGATGTGGTGGATTGAGATGCAGCCCATGCAGCAACAACAAAAAAAAAACGGATCTCTCTCGTTTAAACTGGCGGATTTTGATGGGGATTTTTTAAAATGATAATTAGGTTGACGCACAGGTGCATCAATAGACTTCAGCTGTGTGTGTTTTTGTTGTTGTTGTAATTTTCGGTTTTAGTAATGACAACAAAATCACTTTAATTAACTGTACTCAGATATATTAAGTCCAACAGGTTTCTTCATATTCCTCAAATGTTTTGAGTAGTGACAACACATTGGGGTAGTGTAGACGCCCACCGGTTGTGTCCCTGCGCCCGGGAATAATGGGTTTGAGTTTCCCACTCATAGACTAGCCTAAAAACTCCGTCCCGCTTCCACTGTCATTGTTGCCCAAATGCACAGCAGTTCACAACTCTACTCTCCGCATACAAAAGTCCTACAAAACGTATCAATTAGTTTGTGTGCCAACAGAATGAATGACGCTTACAGGACGTGCACTTCATCAACAATAGGTACGCTTATCAACAATTAGTCGTATCACTCCCAGTCCCTTCTTTGTGATATTGGTCATGCCATTTCATGTCTACAACATTATTTAGCCTATTAAAGTCCAACCAAGATCGTCTATGGATGCGTCTTAAGTTTGCGCCCTGCTAGAAAAGGAAAGAAAACATCTATAGCCTACCTGCAGAACTCTTCACGCCGCTCATCCAACCTCTCGTTCCGTTCTTCACTTCTCCGTTCTCTCACGGCGAGAAAACAAATTCTGAGTACGTGAAATAGAGGTTTATAATAAAGGACCTGTTAACTATACGTTCCACCCAACTCCCCTACTGTTGGGCTGCTCCTCCCTCGCTACATCTCTCGCTCCCACGCGACTGCGTGACGCAGATCCCCACGTGTGTGTCTGGGGGGCGTGGGAGCCGCTGTGTGGAATACCAAGCATCCTATCACACCAGGCAGCGACCGCGGTCAGAGGGATGGTAGAGGTTTGACTTCATTTTTGAAAAGCCAATTGTAGCATACTGAAAATAGGTCTACGCCCAAATGTCAATTAACACTGTCAACCAAATAAGCAGCGGTTCCCCAAGCATTGTGTAGCCTATTTTACTGTCTTTGGGACAACCTCTCCACTATGTTTTTGTTGCGATTCAAGTATGTTCCATTGCCACCTTCTTTTCACTTATTTTTTTTCTGTCCCACGGTAAGAGAACAGTAAAAACAACAACATTATGCTAACAACTCCTGTGCTTGGTTACATAAAGTGCTATCAAGATGCTGTAAAAAAAAATAGACAGGGGACATTTACATTACACTGAACTCTGAACCATTCTGATAATAGACGGTGTCCAATGATAAAGCGAGAGATATCTGAGAAAGATGGAAGGAGAGAGGAGAAAGAGAGAAAGAGAAAGAGAGAGAGAGAAGACAGGGAAAGAGAGAGAAAAAGATCAAGAGAGGAGTAATTTAGGTGAGGTGGAGGTAGAGGGGGAGAGGTGGAGGAAGAGAGACAGAGAGATAGGAGGAGAGAGATGATTAGAGAGGTTAAGAGAGAGGTGGAGGAAGAGAGACAGAGAGATAGGAGGAGAGAGATAGAGAGAGAGGTGAAGGGAGAGAGAGAGAGGAGTAGAGAGGTTAAGAGAGAGGTGGATGGAGAGAATCAGAGATAGGTGGAGAGAGATAAAGGGAGAGAGGTGGAGAGAGATAAAGGGAGAGAGGTGGAGGGAGAGAGATAAAGGGAGATAGCTGGAGGGAGAGAAAGGGCAGCGGAAAGGGACTGGTGCTGGCGGACTGAGAGGAGGAAGAGAGATGAACTACAGGAGATGGAGAAAGAGTGACAGAGCTGGAGAGGACAGGATGAGGTCCCACATGCAGCAGGCACTACAGGATATTTACACTCCCACACTGAGTGATTCAGCTAGCAGGCAAGCAGCCTCTCCAAACACACACACACACACAGTCTTGTACAGCTAACCTTCTGGGAACACACAATTCACTCCCATTCAAAATCATATTTTCTCTAACCCCTAACCCTAGCTCCTAACCCTAAACCTAACCCTAGCTCCTAACCATAAACCTATCTCCTAACCCTGACCCTGAACGTAATTCTAACCCTAAAACTAATTCTAACCTTAACCCTAAACCCCCTAGAAATAGCATTTGACCTTGTGGGGACTAACAGAATATCCCCATTTGGTCCAATTTTTGTTCTTCTACTATTCTCGTGGTCCTCACAAACATAGTTAAACGCGTCCACTCACACGTGCACACACACACACACACACACACACACACACACACACACACACACACACTACTTCACTAGCAGACACCAGGGATGGGCTCTCCCTCATCCTCTCTCTTTACCTTTCATATATCTTCTTCTTCATCTCTTCCTCTCCCTACCTCTCAATTCAATTTCAATATAAGGGCTTTATTGGCATGGGAAACATATGTTAACATTGCCAAAGCAAGTGAAGTAGATAATAAACAACAGTTAAATAAAAATACAAATTAACAGTAAACATTGCACTCACGGACGTTCGAAAGAATAAAGACATTTCAATTGTCTTATTATGTCTATATTACAGTGTTGTAATGATGTGCAAATAGTTAAAGTACAAAAGGGAAAATAAATAAACATAAATATGGGTTGTATTTACAATGGTGTTTGTTATTCACTGGTTGCCCTTTTCTAGTGGCAACAGGTCACAAATCTTGCTGCTGTGATGGAACACTGTGGTATTTCCCCCAGTAGATATGGGAGTTTATCAAAACTGGGTTTGTTTCCGAATTCTTTGTGGGTCAGTGCAATCTGAAGGAAATATGTGTCTCTAATATGGTCATACATTTGGCAGGAGGTTAGGAAGTGCAGCTCAGTTTCCATCTCATTTTGTGGGCAGTGTGAACATAGCTTGTCTTCTCTTGAGAGCCAGGTCTGCCTATGGCAGCCTTTCTCATGAGCAAGAGTCTGTAGTCAAAGCTTTCTTTAAGTTTGGGTCAGGTATTCACTGTCTACTCTCTGTTTAGGGACAAAAAGCATTCTAGTTTTCTCTGAGTTTAAAAAAATATATTTCCAATGTGTCAAGTAATTATCTTTTTATTTTCCCGTGATTTGGTTGGGTCTAATTGTGTTGCTGTCCTGTTTGTGAACAGAGCCCCAGGACGAGCTTGTGTAACAGTATAACTTTAGACCGTCCCCTCGCCCATACCCAGGCGTGAACCAGGGACCCTCTGCACACATCAACAACAGTCACCCACGAAGCATCGTTACCCATCACTCCACAAAAGCCACGGCTCTTGCAGAGCAAGGGGAACCACTACTTCAAGGTCTCAGAACAAGTGACGTCACCGATTGAAACGCTATTTAGCGCGCACCACCGCTAACTAAGCTAGCCGTTTCACATCCGTTACACTTGCTTAGGGGGCTCTTCTACAGGTTCATTTCTCTTTAGGTGATGGCTTTGTTATGGAAGGTTTGGGGATTGCTTCCTTTTAGGTGGTTGTAGAATTTAGCGTCTCTTTTCTGGACTTTGATAATTAGCAGGTATCGGCCTAATTCTGCTCTGCATGCATTATTTGGTGTTTTAAGTTGCACACGGGGGATATTTTTGCTGAATCTCAATTTGTTTTTTGTCCCATTTTGTGAATTCTCGGTTGGTGAGTGGACCCAAAATCTCACAACCATAAAGGGCAATGGGTTCTATAACTGATTCAAGTATTTTTTAGACAGATTCTAATTGGTATGTCAAATTTTACGTTCCTCTTGGTGGCATAGAAGGTAGCCCTATGCTCTAGCCCTTGTGTGGTCTTAACCCTTCTGTTGTGTTCGTTTCATGTTAATTAATTCTGTGTTCCCGGTCCAAAACGACCGCCCCATTAAGCTGATTATAAATCCATAATAATACATATATTATCACCTAATGTTGTGTTAGATCTTTTTATCAACTTAAGTTCTTGTGAACATTACACGTTTTGAACTTCTATTTGCTATTGATGGCCTGTAGGCCTCATTGACCAGAGTTCATACAACTCGTTTTTGAGTAAAAAAAAGCATTTTTTTGACGATAACAAATACTCAGATGAAACATATTGTGCTATTTATCACAAACTACTTTGTGTCAATGTTTAACAAGGAATTTATCCTCCTCACCAGTCTCATGATCAAAGATATGATCAAGAGCCTCACATACAGTATATCGTTAGGTCATTGTGCTGCCACAGAATGAATTGTGAGCAAGGCCTCAAAAATGCTTTATATACCAGAGCTGCGAGAAAAGTTCTATGTATTATTGAAATAATGTCATGATTGTTTGTGAGAATGCCAACAGGTGTGGATCCCGTGGGGATTCTATTGGGGAAAGGATCCCATGGAGGTTGCCATGGAAGCCAAGAAGGGGAGTGAGGTGCATGTGTGTGTGTGTGTGTGTGTGTGTGTGTGTGTGTGTGTGTTTGTGCTCAAACACACATGTATGTGGGGGTCTGGGAGAGGAAGTGTGTCTATCTGATGAATGGGCATGTGCCTGAACTCAATTTTATACACTAATTGTAGTCTCACCCATTAATTTCTAATGACCGGTCATTTTTGACTGGGAACACCACAGATGTACAAAAGTAAAAAAAATCATCAAAATGTATTTGTCACGCTGGTATGAAGAGATTCGAGAGACAGGCGCAGGAATGTCTAATAGTTTTTTTAAAATTATGCCCCAAATTACGGTGTGCCATCACCGGATTCCTGCCGCTCTGGATCATTACACCGGATCATTGCAGCTAGCTAGCTGCAAACGAGTGGCTACTGTTGGCTAACGCCTCTGTCCCGAAGCAAGCACCAGTTAGCCTTGAGCTAGCCTCGAGCTAGGCCCATATACCAGCTAATTCTAGGGCTACAATACCTCTTTTGCCAATTGGCCTGGACCCTTTATTGTCGACACGGAGCCCCGCCGATCCATCACGACTGGAATGCCAACGTGATCGCCCGATGTGGTCTCAACAGGCTATTCTGTTACGATATCGCCAAAGAACCATCTGCTAGCCCTGGCCCGCTAGCTTTCTGAACGCTGTGTCCCCTGCTCGCCTAGCGTCGTTGTGACTACCGAACGCCCCCCTGACTCACCTATTGCTGCTCTTTTGAACCTATGATCACTTGGCTACACAGCTGATGCCCCCTGGACTGTTTCAATAACACAGCATGTCATTTTGTTTATCTGTCGGCCCCAGCCTCGAACTCAGGTCCTGTATGTACCTAACTGACCTGCTCTGCCCATTCAACGTCACTTACCCTTTGTTGTCTCACCTCTCCTGATCAACACCTGTGATTGCTTTATGCCTTTCAATAATATCAATATGCCTTGTCTACTGCTGTCGAGGCTAGTTCTTATTGTTTTATTTCACTGTAGAGCCCTCAGTCCCGCTCAAGATGCCTAAGATAGCTCTTTTGTCCCACCCCACAGACATGCATAGACCTCAGCTGGCTTAACTGGTACCTCCAAAGACAAAACTCTCTCATCGTCACACAATGCCTAGCTTTACCTCCACTGTACTCACATCCTGCCATACCCTTGTCTGTACATTACGCCCTGAATCTATTCTACCACGCCCAGAAATCTGCTCCTTTTATTTTCTGTTCCCAATGCACTTGACGACCAGTTCTTATAGCCTTTAGCCGTACACTTATCCTACTGTTCCTATCCGTCTGTTCCTCTGGTGATGTAGAGGTTAACCCAGGCCCTGTAGCCCCCAGTTCCACTACTCTTCCCCAGATGCTTTCATTTGTTGACTTCTGTAACTGTAAAAGCCTTGGTTTCATGCATGTTAACATCAGAAGCCTCCTCCCTAAATTTGTTTTATTCACTGCTTTAGCACACTCCGCCAACCCTGATGTCCTTGCCGTGTCTGAATCCTGGTTTAGGAAGGCCACCAAAAATTCTGAAATTTTCATCCCCAACTACAACATTTTCCACCAAGATAGAACTGCTCAAGGGATGGAGTTGCAATCGACTGCAGAGATAGTCTGCAGTGTTCTGTCACGCTATACAGGTCTGTGCCCAAACAGTTTGAGCTGCTACTTTTAAAAATCAACCTTTCCAGAAATAAGTCTCTCACTGTTGTCGCTTGTTATGGACCCCCCTCAGCCCCCAGCTGTGCCCTGGACACCATATGTGAATTAATTTCCCCCCATTTATCTTCAGAGTTAGTACTCTTAGGTGACCTAAACTGGGATATGCTTAACACCCCGGCCCTCCTACAATCTAAACTAGATGCTCTCAATCTCACACAAATTATCAAGGAACCTACCAAGTACAACCCTAAATCCATTAACATGGGCACCCTCATAGATATCATCCTGATCAACCTGCCCTCTAAATACACCTCTGCTGTCTTCAACCAGGATCTCAGCCATCACTGCCTCATTGCCTGCATCCATAATGGGACCGCTGTCAAACGACCACCCCTCATCACTGTCAAACGCTTTCTAAAACACTTCTGCGAGCAGGCCTTTCTAATCAACTTGGCCAGAGTATCCTGGAAAGATATTGACCTCATTCCATCAGTAGAGGAGGCCTGGTTATTTTTTAAAAGTGCTTCAATAAGCATACCCCATTCAAACAATTTAGAACTAAGAACAGATATAGCCCTTTGTTCACTCCAGACTTGAATGCCCTTGACCAGAACAAAAACATCCTGTGGCGTATAGCATTAGCATCAAATAGCCCCCGCGATATGCAACTTTTCAGGGAAGTTAGGAATCAGTATACACAGGCAGTTAGGAAAGCAAAGGCTAGCTTTTTCAAACAGAAATTCGCATCCTGTAGCACAAACTCCAAAAGGTTCTGGGACACTGTAAAGTCCATGGAGAACAAGAGCACCTCCTCCCAGCTACTCACTGCACTGAGGCTAGGAAACACTGTTATCGCTGATAAGTCTATGATAATCGAGAATATCAATAAGAATTTTTCTAAGGCTGGCCATGCTGTCCACCTGGCTACGCCAACCACGGGCAACAGCTCTGCACCCCCCACAGCAACTTGCCCAAGCCTCCCTCACTTCTCCTTCACCCAAATCTAGCTGATGTTCTGAAAGAACTGCAAAATCTGGACCCCTACAAATCAGCTAGGCTAGACAATCTGGACCCTTTCTTTCTAAAATAATCAACCGCAATTGTTGCAAGCCCTATTACTAGCCTGTTCAACCTCTCTTTCGTATCGTCTGAGATCCCTAAAGATTGGAAAGCTGCCGCGGTCATCCCCCTCTTCAAAGGGGGAGACACACTAGACCCAAACTGTTACAGACCTATATCTATCCCACCATGCATTTCTAAAGTCTTCAAAAGCCAAGTTAACAAACAGATCACCGACCATTTCGAATCCCACTGTAACTTCTCTGCTATGCAATCTGGATTCCGAGCTGGTCATGGGTGCACCTCAGCCACACTCAAGGTCCTAAACGTTATCATAACCGCCATCGATAAAAGACAGTACTGTGCAGCCGTCTTCATCAACCTGGCCAAGGCTTTAGAATCTTTCAATCATCGTATTCTATTCGGCAGACTCAACAGCCTTGGCTTCTCAAATTATTGCCTCGCCTGGTTCACCAACTACTTCTCAGATAGAGTTCAGTGTGTCAAATTGGAGATGCCTGTAACCGGACCTCTGGCACTCTCTATTGGGGTGCCACAGGGTTAAATTCTCGGGCCGACTCTTGTCTCTGTATACATCAATGATGTCACTCTTGCTGCTGGTGATTCTCCGATCCACCTCTACGCAGAAGACATCATTCTGTATACTTCTGGCCCTTCTTTGGACACTGTGTTAACTAACCTCCAGACGAGCTTCAATGCCATACAACACTCCTTCCATGGTCTCCAACTGCTCTTAAACGAAAGTAAAACTAAATGCATGCTCTTCAACCGATCGCTGCCCACAACTGCCTGCCCGCCCAGCATCACTACTCTGGACGGTTCTGACTTAGAATATGTGGACAACTACAAATACCTAGGTGTTTGGTTAGACTGTAAACTCTCCTTCCAAACTCACATTAAGCATTTCCAATCTAAAATGATATCTACAACCTGCTTCCTATTTCGCAAACAAAGCCTCCTTCACTTATGCTGCTAAACATTCCCTCGTAAAACTGACCATCCTACCAATCCTTGACTTTGGCTTGTCATTTACAAAATAGCCTCCAACACTCTACTTAGCAAATTGGATGTAGTCTATCACAGTGCCATCAATTTTGTCACCAAAGCCCCATATACTACCCACCACTGCGACCTGCATGCTCTTGTTCACTGGCCCTTGCTTCATATCTGTCGCCAAACCCACTGGCTCCAGGTCATCTATAGGTCTTTGCTAGGTAAAGACCAGCCTTATCTCAGCTCACTCGTCATCATAGCAACACCCACCCGTAGCACAAGCTCCAGCAGGTATATTTCACTGGTCATCCCCAAAGTCAACTCCACCTTTGGCTGCAGTTCTCTGCTGCCAATGACTGGATAATTGCAAAAATCACTGAAGCTGGAGACATATCTCCCTCACTAACTTTAAGCATCAGCTGTCAGAGCAGCTTACCGATCATTGCACCTGTACACAGCCCATTTGTTAAAACCTCTTTGGGCTACCTCACCTCACCCAGTGAAATTGCAGAGAGTGAAATTCAAAACACAAAAATCACACACACACACACACACACACACACACACAATGAGAAATTGAGATTATGTGTGCAACTGATTGATCTCAGACAAAACTAAAACCTCCTTGTGCATGTGCAGCATCTCCCCTCCATTTCCCCCCCCCCCCCCACACACACACACACGACAAAATAAAATACAAATAAAAATGTCTTGAAAGCATTGTTTACTAATGGGGAATGCTGTCAGAGGCTGAAGCCCTGAGTGCAGGTCTGATTTATTCAGATATCCAGGAAGAACAAGAGAACGATGATTTAGAAGAGAAGGAGGTATCTGAAGAAGAAGATGGGGAAGAATACAACCCAGAGCATGACGCATCATCTTCAGATGAAGAGGAAATCCCCATCTGAAAGAGAGACATTTTTGTCACCATATGACAACCAGGTCATAAGGATGACCCCAGGGCCCACAAGACATGCAGTTGCCTATGCCCAGGACATCGCCTCAAATATTCTACATGTCCATCACACCAGCCATCAAAAAATCATCCTGGAGATGACAAATTTGGAGAGTTTCCGTAAATATGGACAACTGGAAAAGGATGGATGAGATTGACCTGCATGCCTACATAGGGCTGCTAATCTTAGCAGGTGTGTATAGGTCCCGAGGCGAGGCTACATGTAGTCTCTGGGATACAGAGAGTGGAAGGGCGATTTTCCGTGCCACAATGCTGCTGAAAGTCTTTCACACTTTCTCAAGAATGCTACAATTTGATAACCGCGAGTCAAGACCTGCAAGTCAAGACTTGCAACCGTGAGTCATGACCCCCAACCACCACTCAAGTTTCTGACCTCCCAAAGAGGAACAAGAATGTGGTCCTCTTGAACACACTGCACAACATGGCTGAGATCAGTAATTATGAGGACAGGAAGCCAGCCATCATCCTGGACTACAACCATAACAAAGGAGGCATGGACAACCTGGACAAGGTGATTGGAAATTACAGCTGCAGGAGGATGACTGCCCGCTGGCCCCTGGTCATCTTCCATAACATCAATGATGTGTCCTCATACAATGCCTTCGTGATATGGAACAAGATCAACCCTACCTGGATGTCTGATAAGCGGAACAAGAGGAGGGTGTTCCTGAAGCAGCTGGGAAAGACACTTGTAACCCCACACATTCAGGGAAGAGAGCACGTCCCCGCACAGCAGCCTCTGCAGCGCTTGTGAAAGCTGTTCAGGGGGGCTGAATCTTGTCCTGATCCACCCGAGGCTGCAGCTGGGGCAGGCAAGAGGAGGAGATGCCAATTCTGCCCCCAAAGAAGGACTGTAAAATAAATAGTATGTGCTGCACATGTGAGAAATACATCTGCAAAGTCCATGCACACATATTTGCATACTGTCCTACATGTGCTAATTAGAGTTGATTGATTTATGTTCTTCACGTTTTTGTTTTGTATCCATTATCTTATTTTATTATTTTTGTATTGTTTTTGTTTGTACACCTTGTGGTTGGGGCAAAGGTTCAAAAACTGGGAGAAGACCAGTATTTTGTAGTTTAATTCCCCAACTGACTGGGGAAGCGGGTTAGGAAACATCTCTCATCCACTCACCACTATCTCCGTGTTGGCGTCGTGTTTGCTGAAGCGGAAGAGGATGACGTGGGCAGAGATGCCCACCACACAGAAGAGACAGCTCTGCGGGCACCAGCTGACCTTCTGAATGGTGTAAGGGTCCTCCTCTACCAGCTCGACCTTCACCCGCATTGGGGTACAGTATATAAGAATATATCACTATGTTGCCAACAAAGTTCAAGACGACTGTTGTTGTTTCCCTTCAATAAAATGCATTCAAAACTACTTTCTGCACATTTCTGCTACTTTCTCAGGCTATACAAGTGCTATGTCTTGCTAAGAAAATCATGTTTACACCTATGCAGTACCTTTAGCAATAATAATAATAACCTCTACTTTAGTAAAGAAAACAATAATGACAGGTGTGTTGTATTAAAAACGAGTGGTGTCCACTTATTAAATGCAGTCTTTTTTAATGAATGCCATGTTGTTTCTTCATGCAAAATAGATTTGGGGTTTAAAATTCAGTTAAGCTGATTATTTTATGGGTTTAGTAAAGGCGGGTAATTTTTTACTTTTTACCCTTAGGTCAAAGTATACAGAATGTTAAGCCTACACAAGGGCTAGGGTAACAGTGTCCAGATGAAATTTGTATTTGTTGTCCCGGCGACTGGACCTTTTTTGGAACACCATTGTTTTTGTCTTACTGAGATTTAATGTCAGGGCACAGGTCTGACAGAATCTGTGCAGAAGATCTATGTGCTGCTGCTGTAGGCACTCCATGGTTGGTGACAGAAGCACCAGGTCATCAGTGAACAGTAGACATTTAATTTAAATTCTAGTAGGGTGAGGACGGGTGCTGCAGTTATCTTCCTCTCCCTACCCCTCTCTCCCTTCAGTTATCTTCCCTCCCTCCCTCCCCCTTCAATTCTCTTCCTCTCGCACACTCTCTCCCTCTCTCTCCCTTCAGTTCCCTCCCTCCCTCCCTCTCTCTCCCTTCAGTTCCCTCCCTCCCTCCCTCTCTCTCCTTTCAGTTCCCTCCCTCCCTCCCTCTCTCTCCCTTCAGTTCCCTCCCTCCCTCCCTCTCTCTCCCTTCAGTTCCCTCCCTCCCTCCCTCTCTCTCCCTTCAGTTCCCTCCCTCCCTCCCTCTCTCTCCCTTCAGTTCCCTCCCTCCCTCCCTCTCTCTCCCTTCAGTTCCCTCCCTCCCTCCCTCTCTCTCCCTTCAGTTCCCTCCCTCCCTCCCTCTCTCTCCCTTCAGTTCCCTCCCTCCCTCCCTCTCTCTCCCTTCAGTTCCCTCCCTCCCTCCCTCTCTCTCCCTTCAGTTCCCTCCCTCCCTCCCTCTCTCTCCCTTCAGTTCCCTCCCTCCCTCCCCCTCTCTCCCTTCAGTTCCCTCCCTCCCTCCCTCTCTCTCCCTTCAGTAATTTTCCTCTTCCTACCTCTCTTCTTCTCTCCTTCAATACATCCCTCCCTCCATTCTCTCTCTCCTTCTCTCTCCCCTTCTCCCCATGTACATGAGGCATTATTTCCCACAACCACTGATAGACAGAAGGACTCAGTGTTGATTGATAATCAGATCCTGTCAGAAGAAACAGCATACATAACCTGTTGCATCAGAGTCACCTGTCAGTCATTGGGATATGTTTCCAAAACCAGTTGCATCACAGTCCACTGATATTAGAGTCACATGTCAGTCATTGGGATATGTGTCCATAAATTCTTTGTCTGTCCCAAATGTATCATCATCAAGTAGAGATTCTCCGACTGCTAGCTCAGCTGCAGAAAAAACAAGATGTACTTTCTAAGTGCTTTGATGCATCTCAGGCACACAGAATTTCAGTTCTTAATGCCTCCTACAGACAAGGGGTCGATGAGGTGGGCGGTACTGACCTGCTCCAATCCACTGGACAGATGGTGGCTCAACTCCACAGCCAGTGGGAGACTGGACGCTGGCAAGGCGTAGGAGGTAGGGTGGGAAGCAGTCTGGTCGGCCTCCATATATCATAGAAGATCAGATTCAGCTATTAAAACCTGTTTGGGATAAGGAGTAGCATTTTCACGTTCGGATGAAAAGCGTGCCCTGAGTAAACTGCCTGCTACTCAGACCCAGAAGCTAATATATGGATAGAAAACACTCTGAAGTTTCTGAAACTGTTTGAATGATGTCTGTGAGTATAACAGAACTCATATGGCAGGGAAATCTGAGGTTTGAAGTTTTTCAACTCATTGCCTTTCCAAGACACAGTGTAAATGGGGTCATATTGCACTTCCTAAGGCTTCCACTAGATGTCAACAGTCTTTAGAACCTTGTTTCAGGCTTCTACTATGAAGGGGGGAGCGAATAAGAGCTGTTTGACTAATGGGTCTGGCAGAAGGCCATGAACTAAATCATATGCGTGGCCGTGAGAGCGAGCTGCGTTCCTTTTCATTTCTAAAGACAAAGCAATTGTCTGGTTGGAATATTATTGAAGATGTATGATAAAAACATCCTGAAGATTGATTCTATACATCGTTTGACATGTTTCTACGAACTGTAATATAACTTTTTGGACTTTTCGTCTGAACCTTCGCCTGGACTTGTCTGCGCCTGGTGAATTTCAATTGGCGAACTAAAGGCGCTAACAAAAAGGAGGTATTTGGATATAAATGATGGACTTTATCGAACAAAACAAACATTTATTGTGGAACTGGGATTCCTGGGAGTGCATTCTGATGAAGATCATCAAAGGTAAGTGAATATTTATAACGCTATTTCTGACTTTTACTGACTCCATAACATGGCTTGTTTTTGTGTCTGAGCGCTGTACTCAGATTATTGCATGGTGTGCTTTTTCCGTAAAGCTTTTTTGAAATCTGACACAGCGGTTGCATTAACTTCTTGGTGACAGGGGGCAGTATTTTCACGTCCGGATGAAATGCATGCCCAAATTCAACTGCCTGCTACTCATCCCCAGAAGATAAGATATGCATATCATGTGTGATTTCATGAAAGTTAGATTTTCATAGTAATTTATTTGAATTTGGCGTTTGCATTTTCACTGGCTTTTGGCCAGAGAGGTTAACATCAGAGAACATTCATATTCTGAAAAACCTTCATATCTCTGAAACACACTTAGATCATTCCTTTGATGATTCAATGCAGGAGCTATATATGGTTATAGAATATACAGGAAAGATAGAAATGCGAATGTGGGAGGTGTTGTCATGCATGTCCAGAGTAGGGCTGTTGCGGTGACCGTATTACAGCCACACCGGCGGTCACGAGTCATGAAGGCAGTCAAAATCCATGTGACCGTTTAGTCACGGCAATTAGGCTCTCCAAGCTCTGATGCTGCTGCTGGTCATTAGTAGCATACCAAATTTGCTAACTACCTGCACCCTATTGTCCCTCTAATCACTCTGACATCATTGCAAATGAAAAATCTAACCAAACATTCCATGAGCTCATGTTGCACAACATATCTATAGGCTATACAATTGCGGTAGAAAACAGAGTGATGGCCTCTACTAAAAAGAGGAGGATCCCATCAGCTTTCTATGGGCTAGGCCTACTCTATTTATTTCTCAACTTTCCTAATATTAACAAATTGATTATATGAACCACGGGGAAAGCGTCCTCCATTCGCTATTTAAGTGTATAGATTACATGTATTTTTTCCCGCTGCCCCTGTTTCGAGACAGGTGCATGATAATGGTCCATTCTAAATCAAAACAAATTTCCCACATATATTATTTAGTAAATGTACAGACAAGATTAAATCAAGAATAGTCTGATGGGTGACAGTATTAGCCAATCACTTGTGATTTATATATTATCACTTGTGAATGATACCCAGCATAAGAAACAATGTCTTTTTTTGCAACTTTTTCAAATCATAGTCCCACATCATGTAGCCTAGCCCATAGGCCTATATGTTTTGATAAGGTTTGTATCTAAAGTTGCCAAATAACTTAAATTAACTTAAAAGGGTGTAGAGCCTAACTGGCATACTGTATATACAGTGGGGAGAAAAAGTATTTGATACACTGCCGATTTTACAGGTTTTCCTACTTACAAAGCATGTAGAGGTCTGTCATTTTTATCATAGGTACACTTCAACTGTGAGAGACGGAATCTAAAACAAAACTCCAGAAAATCACATTGTATGATTTTTATGTAATTAATTAGCATTTTGGCATGCATATTATTAATATTAGCTCTCAAGTAGTGATACAAGTAGTGATACTCCACTTTCAGCCAGGAGAGATTGACATGCATATTATTAATATTAGCTCTCTGTGTGCCAGCCGTGCTGCCCTGTTCTGAGCCAATTCCAAGTCCTTTTTTGTGGCTGCAATCTTATACGTTTTCAGTCAACCTACCAGGTTATTTGTAAACAGATCAGGAACCAGAACGCGTCTATTGATGACATGTTTACTAATGTTGCAGAAATCTGCTCTAAAGCAGTATTCCCACCCATCCGATGTAGTGATCATAATATAATGGTCATGTCTAGAAAAACCAAAGTTGCAAAGATTGAACCTATAATTGTGTATTAATGAACAATCATACAAAAGGTTTTCCAATGATTCCTATGTCGAAGATATTTGTTCCTCTGATGTGTGTTATGAGGAACATCTTGATGCTGTACTTGAAGAATTTATGAAACTGCTTCTTCCGGTTGCTGATAGGCTTGCGCCCATCAAGAAACTGACTGTTAGAACTGTCAAATCCCTATGGATAGATGATGAATTGAAAAAAACGTATAGATGAGAGGGATGAGGCTAAGAGAATAGCAAATAAGTCTGACAACACAGCAGACTGGCAAACATACAGTAAATTGAAAAATCGCGACTAAACTAAACAAAAAGAAGAATTAACTATACTATGGGGAACAAAGATAAATGTAGATATAAAGAATGCTAGTAAAAAAGCTCTGGAGTCTGTTAAATGAAATTCTAGGCTAGAAAAGCTAACTCTCCATCCTTCATTGAGGCTTGTTCATATCAAAACCCTTTGATATTGCCAACCACTTTAACAAGCAAACTTAGGCCTGACATGCAAAACTAACTTAGGCCTGACATGCAAAACTAACTTAGGCCTGACATGCAAAACTAACTTAGGCCTGACATGCAAAACAAACTTAGGCCTGACATGCAAACAGCAAATGCTGAGCCTTCATATTCATGCGTAATGGACCAAATAATGGAAGACATACAATGTAGTTTTGAGTTCCACAAAGTGGGAGTGGAAGAGGTGAAAAGATTTGTTGCTGTCTATAAATAAGGACAAACCACCTGGTACTGACAACCTGGATGGTAAATTGCTGAGGTTGGTAGCGAAATACATTGTGACTCCTGTTTGCCACATCTTCAATTTAAGCCTAGAAGACGGTGTGCCCTGAGACTTGAAGGGAGTCAAAGGTCATTCCACTAGCCAAGAATAGCAGAGTACCCTTTAATGTTCAAACTGCCAAACAATCAACCTGTTGAAAGTGCTTAGCAAACTTTTGGAAAAAATGGTGTTTGATCAAATAAAGTTATTTAGTGATGAAGTCAATCTCTCCTCCACTTTCCGCCGGGAGAGATTGACATGCATATTATTAATATTAGCTCTCTGTGTAGATCCAAGGGCCTGCAATGCTGCCCGGTTCTGAGCCAATTGCAAGTCTTTTTTTTGTGGCACATGACCAAACGACTGAACAGTAGTCAAGGTGCGACAAAACTAGGGCCTGTAGGACCTGCGGCATCATGCTGTGGGGGGATGTTTTTCAGCAGCAGGGACTGGGAGTAAAGTACAGAGAGATCCTTGATGAAAACCTGCTCTAGAGCACTCAGGACCTTAGACTGGGGTGAAGGTTCATCTTCCAACAGGACAACAAGCCTAAGCACACAGCCAAGAAAACGCAAGATGGTCACTTTGGGACAAGTCTCTGAATGTCCTTGAGTGGCCCAGCCAGACCACGGATTTGAACATCTCTGGGAGACCTGAAAATAGCTGTGCAGCGACGCTCCCCATCCAACCTGATAGAGCTTGAGAGGATACGAGAAGGATGGGAGAAACTCCCCAAATATAGGTGTGCCAAGCTTGTAGCGTCATACCCAAGAAGACTCGAGGCTGTAATTTCTAAAAACCTGTTTTTGCTTTGTCATTATGGGGTATTGTGATGTCATTATGGGGTATTGTGATGTCATTATGGTGTATTGTGATGTCATTATGGGGTATTGTGATGTCATTATGGGGTATTGTGATGTAATTATGGGTTATTGTGTGTAGATTGATGAGGAAAACCTATTTAATCAATTCTTACAACAAGGCTGTAACATAAGAAAATGTGGAAAAAGTAATGTGGTCTGAATACTTACCAAATGCACTGTAAGTGGCCATTGGCAAGGAGTCACAAATTTATCAAAACATATTCAGAGAGAGAGAGAGTGATTGAGATTACAGTCAAGTATTCCAGAACAGAGAGTAGGGTCTCATTTTAGAAATCATCATCCTTCCCTATCCAGGTTCTCTCCTATTAAAAGGTTTATTCATATTTCTGATTCATTTTTAATCATCCTCTACACGTTTCTGTTACCACCAGTCGTCTCTCTACATGTAACTCTAATAATACTGTTTCTTATTAGATAGGAATTAAAGTAACTGTGGAGCTACATGTGACAGAATACATTTGAATAAATTATATATGGCAAAATACG
Organism: Oncorhynchus mykiss; assembly: GCF_057628025.1. NCBI lineage: Eukaryota > Metazoa > Chordata > Actinopteri > Salmoniformes > Salmonidae > Oncorhynchus > Oncorhynchus mykiss. The sequence continues at coordinate 88,737,139 of NC_143024.1, read as the reverse complement.
CTGTAATGAAAAGGGCAAGACACGCCATATCTTTGTTCAGTTTGACTGACATTAGGCAAAACACGCCGTCATTTCATTGGCTGCAGCAGTCATGTCAAAGGTGTCTTGTTTTCTTTTGGAGTTTGTGTTGCGTAATCCATTGGCTGTGGGTGACTCCATAGATATAAGATGTGACCAATGCATTTACCTGCTGCATGACATTTAGCACATTTCCATGCTGTTCCACTTTGACCTTGGCAGCCAGGATTTGAACAAGCAGCCCGCCAGACCAGTAAAACTACTGGGTGTGCACGCTCCAAGCTTTAAAACATATTCTTCTCCCAATCAGAGAGAGAGAGAGAGAGAGAGAGAGAGAGAGAGAGAGAGAGAGAGAGAGATAGACACACAGAGAGAGACAGAGAGAGAGAGAGAGAGAGAGAGAGAGAGAGAGAGAAAGAGAGAGAGAGAGAGAGATATATATATATATATATATATAGAGAGAGAGAGAGAGAGAGAGAGAGAGAGAGAGAGAGAGAGAGAGAGAGAGAGAGAGAGAGAAAAACCTACGCTCACTGACATATTCTGATGTTGTTGTTTTTTTGAAGCAGAGGTCCTACACGCTGACGGAGGCTGTCGCTGAAACACGTCATTTTGCTCTGACTTCTGCTGTTAAAAAACGGCATTAAGATAAGATAGTGAGTTTTTTATCCCCCGCGGGAAAGTTTGCTTGCGGTTCTATGCATACATAACAAAACATAATGGAAGATAGACAAAGGACATACTGTATACAAACAATAAATACAGGTAGAAAAAGTGCAATAGAATATTTCAGTGAGTGCAGGTTTAGTCTTTTCTGCAGTGTCCAGCCTTTTGAACCCGACACCAAAATATGTTTTGCTACTACAACCTTTTGAGTTGAGCACACCAATTAATCTTTCTACTAATCATCTAACCAGGACCATGATTATCTGAATAAGATGTGTTAGAGCAGGGCTGAAGCAAAAGCCTGCACACCCAGTTCATGAACGCTGTCACCCGCTCCACATTGGTTCTAGTTCTGTTTCTGTTTCGCCTCTGTTTGTTCTCCAGGATTTATTTTTCTAGTTTAGGAAGTGTGATCGTCATCAGTCAAACTCCGTTATGTTCATGACTAATGTCTTAGCTAAATGTGCTAAATGTGCTAACACATCCTTGAATCATCACAAGGATGACCAAGGTTCTACAGTACTGGTCTGGTCTGTAATACAGTACTGGTCTGGTCTGTAATACAGTACTGGTCTGGTCTGTAATACAGGGCCAGAGGGCTGCAGTAATGCAGTACTAGCATTGTTTTTGAAGGTAAGCCTTAGAAAATGTTGCTGTAAGGTTTGGATGAGGTTTGGTCTTGATAATGGTCAGTGAAGACCTTGTATCAGCAGCTCCTTCAGATGAAATGTAATCCGATGAATAGTCACAAAAAAGACACTTAACACCTATTTACAGTTTCACCAGAGACTTGTGGCAGTTAGCTTAGTTGTTAGAGCATTGGGCTGGAAACTGTAAGGTTGCCGGTTCAAATACCCGAGCCAACAAGGTGAAACATTTGTTGATTGAGAAAGGCTCTTAACCCTGATTCGCTCCGTGGGTGCTGTACTACTATGGCTGGCCCTGTAAAAACAACACATTTGACCGTCCGGTGTATGTGATAATACAACATCTATCTATTAGTTAAAAGAGAAGATGGACCGCTGTGGGGCTTTTTTTAGCGGAGGAGGAGACAAGTGGTTTTGGAAATGCACCTGTGATGTCTGTAGTAGAATGCAGTGTTGTAAAGCCTCAAGATGCAGTGTAATGGGATATATAGAACCACGATCTTTATTTATTTATTTATTGCTCTGAACACTAACGTAAAAAAACGTCAAATCATGTGAATGTGATAATTGGGAGAAATGACCACAAAGTTTTCTATTTACTCCTTGGTTCAGCTGTTGATAAGGATCAGTTCAGGACTTATTGGTTTGATTCTGAATGTCCTCAATACCCTAACGGGAAGTTATAATCGTGTCAAATGACACATTCATATCTTATTCACAAATGTATAGCTAGAAGCTGACCACATTACGGTTGTTAACAATATACGAGAGAGAGAGAGAGAGAGAGAGAGAGAGATATGCATGCGCGTACACACACAGAGAGAGGAAAATTTACAAAAGCCAGAGCAAACTAGAATGCTATCTGGCCCTAAACAGAGAGTACACAGTGGCAGAATACCTGACCACTGTGACTGACCCCAACTTAAGGACATCTCAGTGTACATAGCCTTGCTTGTGAGAAAGGCCGTCGTAGGCAGACCTGGCTCTCAAGGTAAGGCAAGCCATGTGTACACTGCCCACAAAACTGAGCTGCACTTCCCAACCTCTTGCCCAATGCATGACCACATTAGAGAGACATATTTCCCCCGGATTACACAGACCCACAAAGAATACGAAAAACATATCAAATTTTGATAAACTCCCATATCTATTGGATGAAATCCCACAGTGTGCCACCACAACAGCAAGATTTGGGACCTGTTGAAACAAGAAAAGGGTAACCAGTGAAACATTGTAAATATATTTCTGTAAATATATTTTCCCTTTTGTACTTTAACTATTTGCACATCCTTATAACACTGTATATAGACATATGATATTTGAAATGTATTTTATTATTTTTAAACTTTTGTAAGTGTAATGTTTATTGTTCATTTTTTATTGTTTATTTCACTAAGTGTTTATTATCTATTTCACTTGCTTTGGCAATGTAAACGTATGTTCCCCAATAAAGTCCTTAAATTGAATTGAAAATGAATTGAGAGAGACACACACACGGACACAGAGAGCGAGATAGAGACAGAGAGAAAGAGATGCACAGAGCAACAACAGCTGCAGGCATAGAGGAGACATCTCTGCCAGGCTGCATGGTTGGCTATTCCTCAGGGACAGGGAGACCCTGCACTCCACACTGCAGCCTGAAGCCCCGGCCGTCCCCCACACTTCTGGCTCACCTCTCCATGACCCTCTACTCCCTGTCTCCCAGGCAGACAGACTGCTGGGCAGGCCTGCCGATTAACAACAGTATCTCGGCTTGATCGGTCACTTTCTCTTGATCTATCAAGATAACGCTCTCTCTCTGTCTGTCAAGAAATGATAATTAGCTTTTTACACTAATTTTTTGTGTAGTATGAGATCTTCAGTTTCTTGGCAATTTCTCGCATGGAATAGCCTTCATTTCTCAGAACAAGAATAGACTGACGAATTTCAGAAGAAAGATCTTTGTTTCTAGCCATTTTGAGTCTGTATTTGAACCCACAAATGCTGATGCTCCAGATACTCAACTAGCCTAAAGAAGGCCAGTTTTATTGCTTCTTTAATCAGGACAACAGTTTTCAGCTGTGCTAACATAATTGCAAAAGGGATTTTCTAGTGATCAATTAGCCTTTTAAAATTATCAACTTGGATTAGTTAACACAACGTGCCATTGGAACACAGGAGTGATGGTTGCTGATAATGGGCCTCTGTACGCCTATGTAGATATTCCTTTTTTTTATCAACCGTTTCCAGCTACATTAGTCATTTACAACATTAACAATGTCTCCATTGTATTACTGATGAATTTGATGTTATTTTAATGGACAATTTTTTTGTGCTTTTCTTTAATTTAAAAAACAAGGACGTTTCTAAGTGACCCCAAACTTTTGAACGGCACTGTATATAATCGGAGGTGGAGCCGGAGCGGGCCTGAACAGAACTGCGCCTCACATCTATGCTGCTAATGTAAATTGTGCTTATCATTGAATGCGCTCAATCACAGAGATAATTTAGTCAACTGAAAAGGAGAGCAAGGAAATCCCAGTGGCGAAATAGTTTATTGAGCAGTCCCAACTCTACTACTACTCAACTACAACGTGGGACTGAAACACGCCCAAACGAGGTTGCCACACACACAGGGATATAAAGCGCTACACACGGAGGAGAAATCTCTAGTCCTAAACTCAACACCAAATGGCACAACTGCCTTGAGAAAAGAAACCCCTTGGTGCAGACACCCCTCAATAACGTAACCACAGAAAACAATCCCGCACAAAGACTAGCAGGCAGCGGAGGTAAATATACGCAGCGAAATCAACTAATAAGACACAGGTGTAAACAATACAGACAGACACAAACTAAAAGGAAAAATGGATCGGTGGCAGCTAGTAGGCCGGCGACGACGACCGCCGAGCACCGCCCCGAACAGGGAGAGGAGCCACCTTCTAGTAGGCCGGTGACGACGACCGCCGAGCACCGCCCCGAACAGGGAGAGGAGCCACCTTCTAGTAGGCCGGTGAAGACGACCGCCGAGCACCGCCCGAACAGGGAGAGGAGCCACCTTCTAGTAGGCCGGTGAAGACGACCGCCGAGCACCGCCCGAACAGGGAGAGGAGCCACCTTCTAGCAGGCTGGCGACGACGACCGCCGAGCACCGCCCCGAACAGGGAGAGGAGCCACCTTCTAGTAGACCGGTGAAGACGACCGCCGAGCACCGCCCCGAACAGGGAGAGGAGCCACCTTATAGTAGGCCGGTGACGACGACCGCCGATCACCGCCCCGAACAGGGAGAGGAGCCACCTTCTAGTAGGCCGGTGAAGACGACCGCCGAGCACCGCCCCGAACAGGGAGAGGAGCCACCTTCTAGTAGGCCGGTGACGACGACCGCCGAGCACCGCCCCGAACAGGGAGAGGAGCCACCTTCTAGTAGGCCGGTGACGACGACCGCCGAGCACCGCCCCGAACAGGGAGAGGAGCCACCTTCTAGCAGGCCGGCGACGACGACCGCCGAGCACCGCCCCGAACAGGAAGAGGAGCCACCTTCTAGTAGGCCGGTGACGACGACCGCCGATCACCGCCCCGAACAGGGAGAGGAGCCACCTTCTAGCAGGCCGGTGACGACGACCGCCGAGCACCGCCCCGAACAGGGAGAGGAGCCACCTTCTAGCAGGCCGGTGACGACGACCGCCGAGCGCCACCCGAACAGGGAGAGGAGCCACCTTCTAGCAGGCCGGTGACGACGACAGCCGAGCACCGCCCCGAACAAGGAGAGGAGCCACCTTCGGTGGAAGTCGTGACAGTTATAGTTTTTTCTGGGTCTATTTAGTAAGTTATGTTCTCAGCAGTATGGTGTTGATAAGGTAAGGGCTCTTCAGAGTCCTTGTCTCTTGTCTCCCAGAGGTCAGGACCTCAGCTACAATAAAACTACATTTTGGTCCATTTTAAAACGTATTGTGCTTAAAGAGATGAGGAGAATATATAAATGCAGTTCAACTTTGCAACTCAGAAACTTTTGTTATTTTTATACCACAACCATGATTTTTTTTTTTTTTTTTATAAAGAAGTACAATACTTCACTCAGAAGTACGATATAGTAATTCAATGGCTTTGTTATAAATCAGGTGCCTCAGCCACTGCCAGTTCAATTACATACATTTTGCATGCCTGTGCTAATTTTTATTAAATGGCAATTAACACAGTATTTTATTGGGTTTTTGCAGGATGAATACAATAACAAGAATGCAATGAAAACATTTTCTGCATGTTGGTATCATCATAAAAATGTTTATGGTGTGAAAAGGAGAAGTGAAGAAAACTCATTCATTCCAACTCCAATGTGTTGTTCTGTGGGAAGAATGTTTTGCTGTCAATATACTGTAAAATATACCATCAAATCCATGTTTTTACAAAGTAACAATAGATCTTTGGCAATACCATACAATAGCATGACCGTATGTGTCTCTCTTCCAAATAATTTTCAACATCACAATGAAATGTCTATTAAAAGCATTGAAGGGTTGAACTGGGTTGGGGGTTCAAGCACTCAAATAGTTTAAGTTTAATTTACTCTGCACTTCATTTTACCCAAATAGCACAAGTCTATAATTGAGCAATAAGGCACGGGGGGGGGTGTGGTATATTGCCCACATTCCACGGCTAAGGGTTGTTCTTATGCACGACGCATCGCAAACCACTCAGTCTATAAAACACTAAACTGAAAAGTATCCTGATGTGTCAAACGTATTATTATTATTTTTTCGGTAATGACATGTTTACAAAAAAGAGTTAGTCAGGAAATCTAAACACAAATCAATCCTGGGTCTTCTCCAAGCCATGATGCAACACCCAGAAACCCCAAATCCAATTTGGAATCCCATTTCTTTTACAAGGGGCTGCTGGGTATCTGCTCAGGCAAGTTTGTGCTGCCCACTCCTTCCTGTGTGTTCAAGTGTGCCGCCCACATAGCAGGGAAGTGTGTGTGTGTGCATGTGTGTGTGTGCGGTGGATATAATGACTCCTGCGCCCCCGACTGCAGCATGCACCCGCTCCCGCTAATGAAGGCTAACGACAGTCCAGGGGGGGGGGGGGGGGGGACTTCCACCCACCCTCCATCTCCTCCTAATGTGCTCTCAGCCAGGCTATTGGACCAGGCTCCCGCCAATCATTGCATGCAAGAGCCTTGCAATGAAGTAGTTAAAACTGATCAAACTTGGTGGACTAGTGTAGCGCTAACAAAGTCGAACTAATTGAAATACATATGTAGCATGCATGTAGTAGAAATACTACCCATGTAGGGGTGTGTGTACTGTGTATTTGAAATGCTGTGCTTTAACGTAACCAGCAGCATGGATCGATGAACCTTCTCTGCATTTAAATACAATTCCCTGTGTTGTATGTTTGTTCCGGTTGGAGAGCATTGGACTGGAGTGCAACTATCCTGTGTCATGATGACCAAAAATAAAGTTGACAGGAAACCATGGAAGGGTCAGTAGTCCACAGAGTTGGTAATCTTTCAGAAGAAAGTCAAACAGTGGTACTTTGGCAAGCAAACACGTGTCTGTGTCTCTGTTCTGTGATCTTCAAATGTTTAACTGTAAAACTCTGTGTCCTTCTGGAATCTTCCACACAAGAAAAAAAAGCTCAAAAGAAGCATTTGCTTTTTTTCCCCCCGGCGTCACCATATCTTTGCATGAAATCTGTGGTTTTTATGTTCACCAGAGAGCAATTAAACAGCAACTCTGCTGAGGATTGGTCCCCTAACCTGGCCTCAGATTCAGCACCGTCTTGACTCTTCTCTGTCTTCTCTTGCCAATAACCTGCCCTCTCTCTTCTATCTCCCCTATATACCCAGCCATTTACCATTCCCTCTCTCTTCAGTCTCCCCTATATACCCAGACATTTACCATTCCCTCTCTCTTCAGTCTCCCCTATATACCCAGACATTTACCATTCCCTCTCTCTTCTATCTCCCCTATATACCCAGCCATTTACCATTCCCTCTCTCTTCAGTCTCCCCTATATACCCAGCCATTTACAATTCCCTCTCTCTTCAGACACCAGCACAGTGGTACAAAACTCCAGTGTCCAGTTGATATACAGTACCAAACTGGTTACATTGGAAGGGTAATGGGGCACTGTCTTCCCACAGACTCAAGACCCACACACAAAACTGGTGCGGTTGTGGGCTGAGAGTAAACACCCAGGCAACACACAGGGGGCCCACTGGTCCAAGCCATCACTAAGCCTCACAAACTGCTTTTATTCGTTTATTGTTTGGATTCAGTGTTCAGTGCTTTCTTTAATTAAAATCATCATGAACACTTACCACGCTGCGCTTTGGTCCGATCCTTACTCCTCCTCAGACGAAGACGACGATATTCGTTACACACTCCACTCTTTTAGTTGATTCTTAGATCCTGTACATGTGGATGCATCGGTACAAGATGTGTTGCTCATCTGTAGATTTACTAAGCATTTTGCACCTGCGGCAAATCTCTTTTGACGGGAATAAAATACTAAAGGTAAAAATGTATAATTGTCTTATCTAGTTCAGCTTTCTTCCATCTTGACAATAAGAACTTGCTTTAGGATTTGGCCATCACAATCATTTGAGTTGGGAATGTACCGATTATGTACAGATTAGATGAAATGGACACAAACAAAGATCAGAATAATGAGAGTTTTATCTCAAATCTACCTGGTTACTTTGACATCCCTGTCAAACAGCCTACTGAGAACATTACTCCACTGTCAATGTTCTACATTTCAATGTATAACCCATCCTCTCACATGTGATGTTGAGGATTAATTTTCTTAAAAAAATATATAAAAAAATGACTGCACTAAAGATCCATGTGATGCAACAGTGATGCAACAGTCATGTCACTTGGCCTGATACTTGTACCCTAGTGAATTAGATACTTGTAGCCTAGTGAATTAGATGCTTGTAGCCTAGTGAATTAGATGCTTGTAGCCTAGTGAATTAGATGCTTGTAGCATAGTGAATTAGATGCTTGTAGCCTAGTGAATTAGATGCTTGTAGTCTAGTGAATTAGATGCTTGTAGCCTAGTGAATTAGATACTTGTAGCCTAGTGAATTAGATGCTTGTAGCCTAGTGAATTAGATGCTTGTAGCCTAGTGAATTAGATGCTTGTAGCCTAGTGAATTAGATGCTTGTAGCCTAGTGGATTAGATACTTGTAGCCTAGTGAATTAGATGCTTGTAGTCTACCGAATTAGATACTTGTAGTCTAGTGAATTAGATGCTTGTAGTCTACCGAATTAGATACTTGTAGTCTAGTGAATTAGATGCCTGTAGCCTATTGAATTAGATGCTTGTAGCCTAGTGAATTAGATGCTTGTAGTCTACTGAATTAGATACTTGTAGCCTAGTGGATTAGATGCTTGTAGTCTAGTGAATTATATGCATGTAATCTACCGAATTAGATGCTTGTAGTCTAGTGAATTAGATGCTTGTAGCCTAGTGAATAAGATGCTTGTAGCCTAGTGAATTAGATGCTTGTAGCCTAGTGAATTAGATGCTTGTAGCCTAGTGAATTAGATGCTTGTAGTCTAGTGAATTAGATGACTGTAGCCTATTGAATTAGATGCTTGTAGCCTAGTGAATTAGATGCTTGTAGTCTACTGAATTAGATGCTTGTAGTCTAGTGAATTGGATGCTTGTAGCCTAGTGAATTAGATGCTTGTAGCCTAGTGAATTAGATGCTTGTAGTCTAGTGAATTAGATGCTTGTAGTCTAGTGAATTAGATGCTTGTAGCCTAGTGAATTAGATACTTGTAGCCTAGTGAATTAGATACTTGTAGCCTAGTGAATTAGATGCTTGTAGTCTACTGAATTAGATGCTTGTAGTCTACTGAATTAGATGCTTGTAGTCTACTGAATTAGATGCTTGTAGCCTAGTGAATTAGATACTTGTAGTCTACCGAATTAGATGCATGTAATCTACCGAATTAGATGCTTGTAGCCTAGTAAATTAGATGCTTGTAGTCTAGTGAATTAGATGCTTGTAGCCAAGTAAATTAGATGCTTGTAGCCTAGTGAATTAGATGCTTGTAGCCTAGTGAATTAGATGCTTGTAGTCTACTGAATTAGATACTTGTAGCCTAGTGGATCAGATGCTTGTAGTCTAGTGAATTAGATGCATGTAATCTACCGAATTAGATGCTTGTAGTCTAGTGAATTAGATGCTTGTAGCCTAGTGAATTAGATGCTTGTAGCCTAGTGAATTAGATGCTTGTAGCCTAGTGAATTAGATGCTTGTAGCCTAGTGAATTAGATGCTTGTAGTCTAGTGAATTAGATGCCTGTAGCCTATTGAATTAGATGCTTGTAGCCTAGTGAATTAGATGCTTGTAGTCTACTGAATTAGATGCTTGTAGTCTAGTGAATTAGATGCTTGTAGCCTAGTGAATTAGATGCTTGTAGCCTAGTGAATTAGATGCTTGTAGTCTAGTGAATTAGATGCTTGTAGTCTAGTGAATTAGATGCTTGTAGCCTAGTGAATTAGATACTTGTAGCCTAGTGAATTAGATACTTGTAGCCTAGTGAATTAGATGCTTGTAGTCTACTGAATTAGATGCTTGTAGTCTACTGAATTAGATGCTTGTAGTCTACTGAATTAGATGCTTGTAGCCTAGTGAATTAGATACTTGTAGTCTACCGAATTAGATGCTTGTAGCCTAGTGAATTAGATGCTTGTAGTCTAGTGAATTAGATGCTTGTAGACTACCGAATTAGATGCTTGTAGTCTACCGAATTAGATGCTTGTAGTCTAGTGAATTAGATGCTTGTAGCCTACCGAATTAGATGCATGTAATCTACCGAATTAGATGCTTGTAGCCTAGTGAATTAGATGCTTGTAGTCTAGTGAATTAGATGCTTGTAGCCAAGTGAATTAGATGCTTGTAGCCTAGTGAATTAGATGCTTGTAGCCTAGTGAATTAGATGCTTGTAGCCTAGTGAATTAGATGCTTGTAGTCTAGTGAATTAGATGCTTGTAGCCTAGTGAATTAGATGCTTGTAGCCTAGTGAATTAGATGCTTGTAGTCTAGTGAATTAGATGCTTGTAGCCTAGTGAATTAGATGCTTGTAGCCTAGTGAATTAGATGCTTGTAGCCTAGTGAATTAGATGCTTGTAGCCTAGTGAATTAGATGCTTGTAGCCTAGTGAATTAGATGCTTGTAGCCTAGTGAATTAGATGCTTGTAGCCTAGTGAATTAGATGCTTGTAGCCTAGTGGATTAGATACTTGTAGTCTAGTGAATTAGATGCTTGTAGTCTAGTGAATTAGATGCTTGTAGCCTAGTGAATTAGATACTTGTAGTCTAGTGAATTAGATGCCTGTAGCCTATTGAATTAGATGCTTGTAGCCTAGTGAATTAGATGCTTGTAGTCTACTGAATTAGATACTTGTAGCCTAGTGGATTAGATGCTTGTAGTCTAGTGAATTAGATGCATGTAATCTACCGAATTAGATGCTTGTAGTCTAGTGAATTAGATGCTTGTAGCCTAGTGAATAAGATGCTTGTAGCCTAGTGAATTAGATGCTTGTAGCCTAGTGAATTAGATGCTTGTAGCCTAGTGAATTAGATGCTTGTAGTCTAGTGAATTAGATGACTGTAGCCTATTGAATTAGATGCTTGTAGCCTAGTGAATTAGATGCTTGTAGTCTACTGAATTAGATGCTTGTAGTCTAGTGAATTGGATGCTTGTAGCCTAGTGAATTAGATGCTTGTAGCCTAGTGAATTAGATGCTTGTAGTCTAGTGAATTAGATGCTTGTAGTCTAGTGAATTAGATGCTTGTAGCCTAGTGAATTAGATACTTGTAGCCTAGTGAATTAGATACTTGTAGCCTAGTGAATTAGATGCTTGTAGTCTACTGAATTAGATGCTTGTAGTCTACTGAATTAGATGCTTGTAGTCTACTGAATTAGATGCTTGTAGCCTAGTGAATTAGATACTTGCAGTCTACCGAATTAGATGCATGTAATCTACCGAATTAGATGCTTGTAGCCTAGTGAATTAGATGCTTGTAGTCTAGTGAATTAGATGCTTGTAGCCAAGTGAATTAGATGCTTGTAGCCTAGTGAATTAGATGCTTGTAGCCTAGTGAATTAGATGCTTGTAGTCTACTGAATTAGATACGTGTAGCCTAGTGGATCAGATGCTTGTAGTCTAGTGAATTAGATGCATGTAATCTACCGAATTAGATGCTTGTAGTCTAGTGAATTAGATGCTTGTAGCCTAGTGAATTAGATGCTTGTAGCCTAGTGAATTAGATGCTTGTAGCCTAGTGAATTAGATGCTTGTAGCCTAGTGAATTAGATGCTTGTAGTCTAGTGAATTAGATGCCTGTAGCCTATTGAATTAGATGCTTGTAGCCTAGTGAATTAGATGCTTGTAGTCTACTGAATTAGATGCTTGTAGTCTAGTGAATTAGATGCTTGTAGCCTAGTGAATTAGATGCTTGTAGCCTAGTGAATTAGATGCTTGTAGTCTAGTGAATTAGATGCTTGTAGCCTAGTGAATTAGATGCTTGTAGTCTACTGAATTAGATGCTTGTAGTCTACTGAATTAGATGCTTGTAGTCTACTGAATTAGATGCTTGTAGCCTAGTGAATTAGATACTTGCAGTCTACCGAATTAGATGCATGTAATCTACCGAATTAGATGCTTGTAGCCTAGTGAATTAGATGCTTGTAGTCTAGTGAATTAGATGCTTGTAGCCAAGTGAATTAGATGCTTGTAGCCTAGTGAATTAGATGCTTGTAGCCTAGTGAATTAGATGCTTGTAGTCTACTGAATTAGATACGTGTAGCCTAGTGGATCAGATGCTTGTAGTCTAGTGAATTAGATGCATGTAATCTACCGAATTAGATGCTTGTAGTCTAGTGAATTAGATGCTTGTAGCCTAGTGAATTAGATGCTTGTAGCCTAGTGAATTAGATGCTTGTAGCCTAGTGAATTAGATGCTTGTAGCCTAGTGAATTAGATGCTTGTAGTCTAGTGAATTAGATGCCTGTAGCCTATTGAATTAGATGCTTGTAGCCTAGTGAATTAGATGCTTGTAGTCTACTGAATTAGATGCTTGTAGTCTAGTGAATTAGATGCTTGTAGCCTAGTGAATTAGATGCTTGTAGCCTAGTGAATTAGATGCTTGTAGTCTAGTGAATTAGATGCTTGTAGTCTAGTGAATTAGATGCTTGTAGCCTAGTGAATTAGATACTTGTAGCCTAGTGAATTAGATACTTGTAGCCTAGTGAATTAGATGCTTGTAGTCTACTGAATTAGATGCTTGTAGTCTACTGAATTAGATGCTTGTAGTCTACTGAATTAGATGCTTGTAGCCTAGTGAATTAGATACTTGTAGTCTACCGAATTAGATGCTTGTAGCCTAGTGAATTAGATGCTTGTAGTCTAGTGAATTAGATGCTTGTAGACTACCGAATTAGATGCTTGTAGCCTAGTGAATTAGATGCTTGTAGCCTAGTGAATTAGATGCTTGTAGCCTAGTGAATTAGATGCTTGTAGCCTAGTGAATTAGATGCTTGTAGCCTAGTGAATTAGATGCTTGTAGTCTAGTGAATTAGATGCTTGTAGTCTAGTGAATTAGATGCTTGTAGTCTACTGAATTAGATGCTTGTAGCCTAGTGAATTAGATGCTTGTAGTCTAGTGAATTAGATGCTTGTAGTCTACTGAATTAGATGCTTGTAGCCTAGTGAATTAGATGCTTGTAGTCTAGTGAATTAGATGCTTGTAGCCTAGTGAATTAGATGCTTGTAGCCTAGTGGATTAGATGCTTGTAGCCTAGTGAATTAGATGCATGTAATCTACCGAATTAGATGCTTGTAGTCTACCGAATTAGATGCTTGTAGTCTAGTGAATTAGATGCCTGTAGCCTACCGAATTAGATGCATGTAATCTACCGAATTAGATGCTTGTAGCCTAGTGAATTAGATGCTTGTAGTCTAGTGAATTAGATGCTTGTAGCCAAGTGAATTAGATGCGTGTAGCCTAGTGAATTAGATGCTTGTAGCCTAGTGAATTAGATGCTTGTAGCCTAGTGAATTAGATGCTTGTAGTCTAGTGAATTAGATACTTGTAGCCTAGTGAATTAGATGCTTGTAGCCTAGTGAATTAGATGCTTGTAGTCTAGTGAATTAGATGCTTGTAGCCTAATGAATTAGATGCTTGTAGCCTAGTGAATTAGATGCTTGTAGCCTAGTGAATTAGATGCTTGTAGCCTAGTGAATTAGATGCTTGTAGCCTAGTGAATTAGATGCTTGTAGCCTAGTGAATTAGATGCTTGTAGCCTAGTGAATTAGATGCTTGTAGCCTAGTGGATTAGATACTTGTAGTCTAGTGAATTAGATGCTTGTAGTCTAGTGAATTAGATGCTTGTAGCCTAGTGAATTAGATACTTGTAGTCTAGTGAATTAGATGCCTGTAGCCTATTGAATTAGATGCTTGTAGCCTAGTGAATTAGATGCTTGTAGTCTACTGAATTAGATGCTTGTAGTCTAGTGAATTGGATGCTTGTAGCCTAGTGAATTAGATGCTTGTAGCCTAGTGAATTAGATGCTTGTAGTCTAGTGAATTAGATGCTTGTAGTCTAGTGAATTAGATGCTTGTAGCCTAGTGAATTAGATACTTGTAGCCTAGTGAATTAGATACTTGTAGCCTAGTGAATTAGATGCTTGTAGTCTACTGAATTAGATGCTTGTAGTCTACTGAATTAGATGCTTGTAGTCTACTGAATTAGATGCTTGTAGCCTAGTGAATTAGATACTTGTAGTCTACCGAATTAGATGCATGTAATCTACCGAATTAGATGCTTGTAGCCTAGTGAATTAGATGCTTGTAGTCTAGTGAATTAGATGCTTGTAGCCAAGTGAATTAGATGCTTGTAGCCTAGTGAATTAGATGCTTGTAGCCTAGTGAATTAGATGCTTGTAGTCTACTGAATTAGATACTTGTAGCCTAGTGGATCAGATGCTTGTAGTCTAGTGAATTAGATGCATGTAATCTACCGAATTAGATGCTTGTAGTCTAGTGAATTAGATGCTTGTAGCCTAGTGAATTAGATGCTTGTAGCCTAGTGAATTAGATGCTTGTAGCCTAGTGGATTAGATACTTGTAGTCTAGTGAATTAGATGCTTGTAGTCTAGTGAATTAGATGCTTGTAGCCTAGTGAATTAGATGCTTGTAGTCTAGTGAATTAGATGCTTGTAGCCTAGTGAATTAGATGCTTGTAGCCTAGTGAATTAGATGCTTGTAGTCTAGTGAATTAGCTGCTTGTAGCCTAGTGAATTAGATGCTTGTAGCCTACCGAATTAGATGCTTGTAGCCTAGTGAATTAGATGCTTGTAGCCTAGTGGATTAGATGCTTGTAGCCTATTGAATTAGATGCATGTAATCTACCGAATTAGATGCTTGTAGTCTAGTGAATTAGATGCTTGTAGTCTAGTGAATTAGATGCTTGTAGCCAAGTGAATTAGATGCTTGTAGCCTAGTGAATTAGATACTTGTAGCCTAGTGAATTAGATACTTGTAGCCTAGTGAATTAGATGCTTGTAGCCTAGTGAATTAGATGCTTGTAGTCTAGTGAATTAGATGCTTGTAGCCTAGTGAATTAGATGCTTGTAGCCTAGTGAATTAGATGCTTGTAGCCTAGTGAATTAGATGTTTGTAGCCTAGTGAATTAGATGATTGTAGCCTAGTGAATTAGATGCTTGTAGCCTAGTGGATTAGATGCTTGTAGTCTAGTGAATTAGATGCTTGTAGCCTAGTGGATTAGATGCTTGTAGCCTAGTGAATTAGATGCTTGTAGCCTACTGAACTTGTGCAAAAATGCCACTTTGCAAAAAAGTGGGACTTTCTACTCTCAACCATTCACATGACCACAAGACTTCCCTTCAACCGTCACCAGGTTCATTTTGAACAACAGTCTATGGCATTATGGCCCAATGTAGAAAAACATCCAGCCACAACAACAGTAGCCGATTAGGGATTGTATCGGTGATCATTCTCTCTCTACTAGAAAGTCCTATGAATCTTTATAGCAATACTATGACTGTCTCCAGATCGGTCCCTACAAAGCCATAGTTCACACACTTCAGCACAAGATGATGAAGAGCGAAGGGGGGGGGAAAGACAACACTAAACCTATAGATAGAGGAACATCACTAGGCTACAATGAGACTGCAAATAGGCGTACTTCTTACCTAGGGGAAAGGGTACAGTACAATCTCGTTTGAGTGATTCAGCAGACGCTCTTATGCAGAGCGGTTTACAGGCGCAATTAGGATTAAGGGCCTTGCTCAAGGGCACATCGCTAGATTTATTTTAACCTAGTCGCTCGTGGATTCGAAACAGCAATTTTTCGGTCCAACGCTCTTAACCGCTAGGCCACCTGACAATATTGAATGCAGAAATCATCTTTAGGGGGTGGTGGGAGGGGGGGTCAACTAACAATGTTGAGTTAGAGACTCTGAAGGGAGGAGGATAAGTGTCTCAAAAACAATCAGTGGTATTAGCATAACACGGGGAGACAGGAAGCCAGTCAGTGTGTGAGACAGTAAACCCTCAGCCTGGCGTGGGCGTGCCTGTCAGGAAAAGCCGCCGCCATCATCAGCATCCTAGAGAAATGAGAAAGCCGCCATGCGCAGCCTGCTGCGGGTGTCCGCCCACCACAAAAAAATCCCCCTTCCACATTTTCAAAGGGCGCAGAAACAGCAACTGAGATGACATTCTCATCTGGCCCGCTTTTAAGTTTTTTGCTGCTTTTTTTGATGTGCTTTTTCCCTTCTTCTTTAGTCTGTCTTTAGTCTGAAGTATGTAGAAGAGAGTAGTGACTTTTCATCTCCTGCTAGGGCTGCACGATATGGGCAAAAAGTCGAATCACCATTTTTTTTTTACCAAATATTGCGATTGTGATTTGATTTGCGATGAAGATCAAATGTATATTTTTTTGGAACAATCTCAACAGAACAGCATGCAAACGTAGCCTATAGTGACTCTACCAGCGAAGAGAAGGAACTGCAGAGGGCGGGGTTTGGTGTGTGTGGGAAGCAGCTGTAAGAGGAGAAAACAACAGTGTAAACTTTAAAAACAGACGTTAAATGCAGCAAAGTGGTGTTTCAAAAATATTGCACGTGATATTAATCTCTTGCAATATGGATATTGCATTTGTCAATATTGCAATTTCAATGTGAATTTGATTCATTGTGCAGCCCTATCTAGTGGCGACCCCTCATTCAGGGCAGGTGGAGCCCCACATTTGTTGCAAAAAAAACAACAAAAAACATTGAGTTAATAAAGCTGAAAACAAACATGGTTTCTTTTTTATTTTCTTGAGTAAGGCAGATCCGAAATGCAGTTGTTCCAGCCAAGCTCAGTGCTTTCTGTGGTGGTGGGGCATTCAGCAGAAAATACGGAGAATAGGTGTTGGTCATTTTCTCTTGTTGCGCCATGATTAGCTCAATGTTCTGTCATTTGTGGGGACAGTGCGTTACCACCCCCTACCACAGTGCGTTCAAGCCCCTTGGGTGCTGTTATAGAGTTAGGATTTAGAAGTGCCCATCCAAGAAGGCTCAAGGTCATTGGCCACAGATAAAATTGTCAAATCACGTTATATCTACAGTTCTTTCAAAATCTTAGCTAGCATTCATCATCATGAATCAAGTCGACAATCTACTGGCAAATACATTTTATTCCTTGTCAAAATAAGAGAAATACTGAAGACAAATTATAGATAAAACATATTGGTGCTCGTCGGCCATTGGACATGAACATTACACGAAAAGTTGGAAATCGCAAATTCAACAACAAGTGGTTTGGAAGGAATCAGTGACAGTGGCTAACTGCAAGCATTGCAAAGCAATCACTAGCCTGCTATTCAGTGTGTGGTCCTAATTCTGGAATTAAGTCTCTTTTCCAAGTTTAAAATGATAAACATTCAACATTGTCCATGCTGTCAATGAAGCATGGTTTGCGACGCGCACAAAACAACTGTTAACTCGGAATTGTGAAAACTGGACTTCAGCGAGTTCAAGACAACTGGGAATTCCGAAAAAATGAACTCCGAAAGGGAAATACGTTTTGAATGGTCATCCAACTCAGAATTGGAAATCGGGAACTCGGGCGTCTTTCTAGAGCAACAACCTGAAGATCAGTGACATCATCATGATTTAACCTTGTTTTTTTCCGAGATCCCAGTTATCTTGAAAGCACAATAAATCCAGAGAATGTCAGACTTTGATGACAGAATTTGCCCACGAAGGACCGCCGTACCACCTTCCTTTCAAGTGAGCACAGCACAACAATGTGAGTCCAAAAATGTCTTGCATGCTGCTGCATAAATTATGTAATATACCAGGGAGATATGTACAGTGGGACAAAAAAGTATTTAGTCAGCCACGAATTGTGCAAGTTCTCCCACTTAAAAATATGAGAGAGGCCTGTAATTTTCATCATAGGTACACTTCAACTATGACAGACAAAATGAGGGAATAAAATCCAGAAACTCACATTGTAGGATTTTTTATTAATTTATTTGCAAATTATGGTGGAAAATAAGTGTTTGGTCACCTACAAACAAGCAAGATTTCTGTCTCTCACAGACCTGTAACTTCTTCTTTAAGAGGCTCCTCTGTCCTCCACTCGTTACCTGTATTAATGGCACCTGTTTGAACTTGTTATCAGTATAAAAGACAACTGTACACAACCTCAAATAGTCACACTCCAAACTCCACTATGGCCAAGACCAAAGAGCTGTCAAAGGACACCAGAAATGAAATTGTAGACCTGCACCAGTTTGGGAAGACCGAATCTGCAATAGGTAAGCAGCTTGGTTTGAAGAAATCAACTGTGGGAGCAAGTATTAGGAAATGGAAGACATACAAGACCACTGATAATATCCCTCGATCTGGGGCTCCACGCAAGATCTCACCACGTGGGGTCAAAATGATCACAAGAACGGTGAGCAAAAATCCCACGTGGCTGGGTCTTTCATCATGACAATGATCCCAAACACATCGCCCGGACAACGAAGGAGTGGCTTCGCAAGAAGCATTTCAAGGTCCTGGAGAGGCCTAGCCAGTCTCCAGATCTCAACCCCATAGAAAATCTTTGGAGGGAGTTGAAAGTCCGTGTTGCCCAGCAACAGCCCCAAAACATCACTGCTCTAGAGGAGATCTGCATGGAGGAATGGGCCAAAATACCAGCAACAGTGTGTGAAAACCTCGTGAAGACTTACAGAAAACATGTGACCTCTGTCATTGCCAACAAAGGGTATATAACAAAGTATTGAGATAAACTTTTGTTATTGACCAAATACTTATTTTCCACCATAATTTGCAAATAAATTCATATACTGTATACTGTAGCTAAGAAAGTAATACTAAGTGTATGTTGTGCAGTAAGCTGTTATTAGCCCATGTGCCTCACCCTAATAATTTGGTCTATTAACCCCTCTTAATTTCACCCACTGTTCTGACTTGGTAGTGCACATGTAGCCTATAACCTGTTTTAGATAAATTAAATCATCACATTTTGTAAGAGCTTTCATTGTCTGCTTATATGCCCCCCTTATTTATCCTATGGTTCTGACTTGGTGTACAGGGAGAACACTGTAAGAACGGTCCATGTTCTGAATTCTGTCGCTGTACATTTCAAATGTGTTAAACAAATAGTTATATTGACTACGTCCGTCCTAGCTCGCTCACTAATGTCTTAAATGAAATTACGGATTGCCTCTTATCCCCTTTTTGTCCCCTTATGCCATAGTTGGTACATCCCAATTATCATTAGAAACCACATTTGTTTTAGCAAGTCAGCCATTTCAGCTATGTAAATGAGCCTGAATGAACTGTTTCGCTGCCAGACAAGGCTCCGCTGAAAGCCAGGCGTAGCAGTGGTAAGATGTTGGGATTGCTGTTGGGACAGCTTTATGTAGGCAGTTTATGGGCACCGCTTCTCACCGTTATAGTGCAATTAATGTATTTTTAGTGTTGTGCTGTGGCTTTGCTGGCAGTGTTTGATTTGAGCCAATTAAAAATAATTCAAACTTTTTGCAAATAAAAGAGATCAAAGTTAATTCGAGTTGCCTTTTAATTCATTCTCCTGTCCCTCAGGCCTGATATTACGCAACATTGTAACCTGTTTGAGACCAACGCTGTATCTCTCAAAGAACTAGAATGAGATTCACTTTCTATGATCTATCTCCCTCTCTCTGCTCTGATTGACATGAGCCTGAAACTTTCATCTCTCCAGCTTTGCACATCATAATTTACCTCCTTAAGGAAGCTGCGCGAAGGGTGACACCCCTGGTAAATTTAAATACATTTGCCAAAGTTATAGAATTACTGCAGTTTGTTCATAAATAAATGAAATCATTCAAAATAGTCTACTACACCATGAGAACCCGTCAATTTTCCACCCTTTGACATACACGCCTCAGAACCGCCATCCCACTTCTGACACCGATGTAGCAAAGTTGGGGGTACCCCGACCGGGACTCGCACCTGGGTCCAGTGATTGTCAAACCAACCCCCTAACCATTGCGGCTAAAACAATCAATCATGGTAGGTCAAAGTTACACTCTGGAAAATCAAGTAATGCAATCTCTAACTCAGTGGATCCCAAATTGAAACAAACTGTAATCTTATCAAAGTAAGAACTTTAAAACAAACCTTCAAATATGTATAGAATACAACGTTTTAGTGTCAACTATGATCAACTATGGGCCTTTTTCAGTATTATAAATGTACTTTCATGTCATTAGTATGTGTTGGGACAGCCTGCAGACTTTAAATTGAGAGAATATGTACACACAGCATTAACTAGGGCAGTGGTTCCCAACCAGGGGTAGGGGGACCCCTGGGGGTGCTTGGTCTAGCTACAGTGGTTCCCAACCAGGGGTAGGAGGACCCCTGGGGGTGCTTGGTCTAGCTACAGTGGTTCCCAACCAGGGGTAGGAGGACCCCTGGGGGTGCTTGGTCTAGCTACAGGAAATACTTGAGAAGGTTCATGAGACCATAAGCCTACTGGCAAAATGCACACGAGGGGGTATTTCATGGGTAATCCGGGAAGAGCAAAATTCAGTTGGTGGTACAGTAACCGAAAAAGGTCGGGAACAACTTTACTGGAGAACATACGTTTTTCCAAGTGGGATTCCTTATATTTTCTAGTGTTAATTTGGGGTCGTGCACAGAAACAAGTTTGGGAACCCTTGCTGTAGTTGTTAAACAATTGGAAAATGATAGCAAAACATAAATAAATATGTCATTAAATAAATATATATTGATTTCGTAACGTTATAGATAATGTATTTTACATTTGTTTGCGAAATAAAAACTTGCTCTGGTTGTCAATATCATTTACTTTGGTCTAATTCCCAACCACCGAATTTGAAAGTACAGTAACTAGCTTGCTAACAACAATAGCTTGCTTGCTAACAACAACTAGCTAGGAATGACAAATCATTTCTCTGATATAACAATTGTATCCATTGTAGGGGTAATAGCAAATATCTTCTATGTACAAACACATGGTTTGCTGCCATTCCATTTACTCCATTCCAGACATTATTATGAGCCGGCCTTCCCTCAGCAGACTCCACTGCCATCTATAAGCTAAATCTGACTAACAAGATACTAAGCAAACTATCTAACGTACTAGAGTACTGTTGTAGTTCTCCAGACTGCTCATATCTGACAGAAAATCTAAATAGCACACATTTTGGAACGAGATGCTACAGCTCTGGCACAGTGATCAAATTGAAAGACATCTGGTCCACCTTCTAGGTAAGAACACTACAGTTGTCCTGTAGGTCTGATAAACTGGTGTTAGTCCTGGGTAGCCTAAAAATACATACACACTTCTTCATACTTACCGGTGTCTCTGACGTTATATATGCTTATCAATGCAAAATAGGTTACTTTGATGCATAGGCTATGACCGAGGGGTACTCAAATCTTACCCAGCAAGTTCCGGATTCTGCTGTTTTTTTGTAGCCCCACGGCTACACAAGGAATGATATGGTACGTTACAATTTTCATGTGGCACAGGAGTACATTGAATGTCGGAGCGCACTACAAGGAGCCGCCCCTTTTGTGACAAAAACACATTGCAACACTTCACAACGCTCCGCAGGGTCTGTCTCAGTAGGGTATAAATCAGCCTTTAGGCCTGAAAGTGCATGAGTACTGTAATAACCAGATAGTTGTCTCTAGACTATTATGTAACGGCAACAACAAACCAAACTTCCAATGAATCAATCAATGTATTTATAAAGCCTTTCTTACATTAGCTGATGTCACAAAGTGCTGTACAGAAACCCAGCCTAAAACCCCAAACAGCAAAGCAATGCAGGTGTAGAAGCACGGTGGCTAGGAAAAACTCACTAGAAAGTCCAGAACCTCGGAATAAACCTAGAGAGGAACCAGGCTGAGGGGTGGCCAGTCCTCTTCTGGCTGTGCCAGGTGGAGATTATAACAGAACATGGCCAAGATGTTCAAATGTTCATAGATGACCAGCAAGGTCAAATAATAATCATCACAGTGGTTGTAGAGAATGCAACAGGTCAACCCGGACAGGGGGATCACGTCAGTGACTCAACTCACTCAAATGACGCACCCCTCCTAGGGACGGCATGGAATAGCACCAGTAAGCCAGTGACTCAGCCCTTGTAATAGGGTTAGAGAATCCCAGTGGAGAGAGGGGAACCGGCTAGGCAGAGACAGCAAGGGTGGTTCGTTACTCCAGTGCTTTTCCATTCACCTTCACACTCGTGGGCCAGACTACACTCATAGGACCTACTGAAGAGATGAGTCTTCAATAAAGACTTAAAGGTTGAGACAGAGTCGGTGGCTCTCACATGGGTAGGCAGACCATTCCATAAAATTGGACAGTAAGGAGGCCTGTGTCTTGTGAGGCAGGACCAAATCGTAAAGATTAGGTAGGAGCAAGCCCATGTAATGCTTTGTAGGTTAGCAGTAAACCCTTTAAATCAGCCCTTGCCTTAACGGGAAGCCAGTGTAGAGAGGCTAGCACTGGAGTAATGTGGTACATTTTTTGGTTCTAGTCAAGATTCTAGCAGCCGTATTTAGCACTAACTGAAGGTTATTTAGTGCTTTATCCGGGTAGCCGGAAAATAGAGCATTGCAGTGGTCTAACCTAGAGGACACAAAAGCATAGATTCATTTTTCTGCATCATTTTTGGACAGAAAGTTTCTGATTATTGCAATGTTACCTAGATGGAAAAAGCTGTCCTTGAAACAGTCTTGATATGTTTGTCAAAAGAGAAATCAGGGTCCAGAGTAACGCCACAAGGTCCTTCACAGTTTTATTTGAGACAACTGTACAACCATCAAGATTAATTGTCAGATTCAACATAAGATATCTTTGTTTCTTGGGACCTAGAATAAGCATCTCTGTTTTGTTTGAGTTTAAAAGTAGAACATTTGCAGCCATCCACTTCCTCATGTCTGAAACACAGGCTTCCAGGGAGGGCAATTTTCAGGCTTCACCATGTTTCATTGAAATGTACAACTGTGTGTCATCCGCATAGCAGTGAAAGTTAACATTATGTTTCCGAATGACATCACCAAGAGGTAAAATATTTAGTGAAAACAATAGTGGTCCTAAAACAGAGCCTTGAGGACCACCGAAATGTACAGTTGATTTGTCAGAGGACAAACCATCCACAGAGACAAACTGATATCTTTCCAACAGATAAGATCTAAACCAGACCAGAACTTGTCCGTGTAGACCAATTTGGGATTCCAATCTCTCCAAAAGAATGTAGTGATTAATGGCATCAAAAGCAGCACTAAGGTCTAGGAGCACGAGGACAGATGCAGAGCCTCGGTCTGATGTCAATTAAAGGTAATTTACCACCTTCACAAGTGCAGTCTCAGTGCTATGATGGGTTCTAAAACCAGACTGAAACATTTTGTATACATTGTTTGTCTTCAGGAAGACAGTGAGCTGCTGCACAACATGTTTTTCAATTTGTTTTGAGAAGAATGGGAGATTCGATATAGGCAGATTGTTTTTTAAATATTTTTTGGATCAAAGTTTGGCTTTTTCAAGAGAGGCTTTATTACTGCCACTTTTAGTGAGTTTGGTACACATCCGGTGGAGAGGGAGCCATTTATTATGTTCAACATAGGAGGGCCAAGCACAGGAAGCAGCTCTTTCAGTAGTTTAGTTGGAATAGGGTCCAGTATTCAGCTTGACGGTTTAGAGGCCATGATATGTTCATCATTGTGTGAAGAGATATAGTACCTTTAAAACTTGAGTGTCTCCCTTGATCCTCGGTCCTGGCAGAGTTGTGCAGACTCAGGACAACTGAGCTTTGGAGGAATACGCAGATTTAAAGAGGAGTCCGTAATTTGCTTCCTAATGATCATGATCTTTTCCTCAAAGAAGTTGATGAATTTATCACTGCTGAAGTGAAAGCCATCCTCTCTTGTGGAATGCTGCTTTTTAGTTAGCTTTGCAACAGTATCACATTTTCTGGGGGGATTGTTTATATTTTCCTCAATTAAGTTGGAAAAGTAGGATGATCGAGTGAGGGCTCTTCGACACTGCACGGTACTGTCTTTCCAAGCCAGTCAGAAGACTTCCAGTTTGGTGTAGCGCTGTTTCCGTTCCAATTTTCTGGAAGCTTCCTTCAGAGCTCGGATATTTTCTATATACCAGGGAGCTTGTTTCTTTCGAAAAATGTTTTTTGTTTTTAGGGGTACGACCTCATCTAGGGTATTGCGCAAGGTAAAATTGAGTTCCTCAGTTAGGTGGTTAACTGATTTTGTGGTTAACTGATGGCTTTGTACTTTTTGTACTCTCTTGTACTCTCCTTGAGGAGGCGGAGGGTGTCTGAAAGGGCATCTAGGAATCTTTGGGTTGTCCGAGAATTTATAGCACGACTTTTGATGACCCTTGGTTGGGGTCTGAGCAGATTATTTGTTGCGACTACAAACGTAATAAAATGCTGGTCCGATAGTCCAGGATTATGAGGAAAAACATTAAGATCCACAACATTTATTCCATGGGACAAAACTAGGTCCAGAGTATGACTGTGGCAGTGAGTAGGTCCAGAGACATGTTGGACAAAACCCATTGAGTCGATGATGGCTCCGAAAGCCTTTTGGAGTGGGTCTGTGGACTTTTCCATGTGAATATTAAAGTCACCAAAAATTTGAATATTATCTGCCATGACTACAAGGTCCGATAGGAATTCAGGGAACTCAGTGAGGAACGCTGTATATGGCCCAGGAGGCCTGTAAACAGTAGCTATAAAAAGTGATTGAGTAGGCTGCATAGATTTCATGACTAGAAGCTCAAAAGATGAAAACATCGTTTTTTTTTTGTAAATTTAAACTTGCTATCATAAATGTTAGAAGCACCTCCGGCCTTCGCGGGATGCGCGGGGTATATGGTCACTAATGTAACCAGGAGGTAAGGCGCCATTTAACACAGTAAATTCATCAGGCTTAAGCCGTGTTTCAGTCAGGCCAATCACATCAAGATTATGATCAGTGATTAGTTCATTGACTATAACTACTTTGGAAGTGAGGGATCTAACATTAAGTAGCCCTATATTGAGATGTGAGGTATCACAATCTCTTTCAATAATGGCAGGAATGGAGCAGGTCTTTATTCCAGTGAGATTGCTAAGGCGAACATCGCCATGTTTAGTTTTGCCCAACCTAGGTCGAGGCACAGACACGGTCTCAACGGGGATAGCTGAGTTGACTACACTGACTGTGCTAGTGGCAGACTCCACTACGCTGGCAGGCTGGATAACAGCCTGCTGCCTGGCCTGCACCCTATCTCATTGTGGAGCTAGGGGAGTTAGAGCCCTGTCTATGTTCATAGATAAAATGAGAGCACCCCTCCAGCTAGGATGGAGTCCGTCACTCCTCAGCAGGCCAGGCTTGGTCCTGTTTGTGGGTGAGTCCCAGAAAGAGGGCCAATTATCTACAAATTTGATCTTTTGGGAGGGGCAGAAAACAGCTTTCAACCAGTGATTGAGTTGTGAGACTCTGCTGTAGAGCTCATCACTCCCCCTAACTGGGAGGGGGCCAGAAACAATTACTCGATGACGACATCTTTATAGCTGATTTACACGCTGAATCTATGTTGCGCTTGGTGACCTCTGACTGTTTCATCCTAACATTGTTGGTGCCGACGTGGATAACAATATCCCCATACTCTCTACACTCGACAGTTGTAGCTTAGCCAGCACCATCTTCAGATTAGCCTTAACGTCGGTAGCCCTGCCCACTGGGAAACAGTATATGATCGCTGGATAATTCATTTTAAGTCTAATATTGCGGGTAATGGAGTCGCCAATCACTAGGGTTTTCAATTTGTCAGAGCTAATGGTGGGAGGCTTCCGAAGCTCAGAAGCCATAACGGGTGGAGGAGAGACCAGAGAAGGCTCGGCCTCTGACTCCGACTCGCTGCTTATTGGGGAGAACCAGTTGAAAGTTTCTGTCGGCTGAATGAGCGACACTGGTTGAGCATTCCTACGGCATTTCCTTCGAGAAGCCATGCGAAAGTTGTCCGGCTGCGGGGACTGTGCGAGGGGAATTTGTAAGGAAGTGCTATTTCTTATGCAGGTGACCAGCCTACTGCTATTACATTGCTATAACTGAGACAACGTATTTTCACAGTAAAACATGTTAGGTCCCATACAGGATAGCTCCCACACCCACACACACAGCACACACACATTACACACACTAACTGCCGAGGACACACAGATAAGACATACACCCACACATTGGGAGGAAGAGACAGCCTTGACTTGCAGAAACCAGCGCACACACCTAATCTCCTTTCTAGCTGAACGTTGTGTGACTGAGGACAGCGCACACACCTAATCTCCTTTTTTAGCTGAACATTGTGTGACAAAGAACGGGACTCAGAGGGATGACGGACGGCCCAACAGGGCCAATCCAAGAAGACTACACCTCAGCCTGAACCAACCCGAAGACCCGATCTTCTAGAATCAACCTACTTTCTGTTCTGTATATGACACATGTGCAAACTGTTAGCGGGGCTTCTTTTCTGCTGGTTCCTTATGAGCTGAATGAAATGGGCCCGTATACGTTGTACCAGATATCTTTACTCATAATTAAACTGTCGCTTGTCATACAATTTACCACCTTGTCTGAATCGATCCTTGACCGGCTCACCCTCCTACATATCCCATTATCAACAATTTATACTACTATCTGTACTTACTGGTGGCACAGACGCTGTTTCATCCTTTCCTACACTGAAATTACCCTTTCCTAGCCATTGAGTTTGAAGCTGGGCTTGTAGCACAGCTATCCTCGCCGTAAGGTGATCATTCTCCTGTATATTATGAGTACAGCAACTGCAATTAGGAGGCATCATGTTAATGTTATTACTTAACTTTGGCTGTTGGAGGTCCTGTTTGAATGAAATCCCCTTAGAAATATGTTCACATTACAGACATGATACAGAACTATATTCATGATTCATTATAAGGGTCAGACTCAACATAAAAGGAGGACCAAGGTGATGTGAAGTATCCTACAGTAACTGACTGCCTCACCACACCGGAATGGAGTCTATTCGGTACCAAATCAATTTGCCCTCTCTATGCACTCACACTGGGTGTAAGTCAATGTGGAAACAGTTGAATCCTCAGGTTGTTAGGATCAAGAGAGAGCGGCGATGCTGCTGGAACGTTGATTTCTATGCTGGAAAGAAGGGCTTTGGGGGATTAGCATTTAAACATGTTCTTTTCACCTTTACTGGCATGCCTCAAATCCACTGGGTCTCAGTGTTCCACTTACACAGGGCTTTCAATGGGAGTATTTCATGTATCCGGTAAGGTTGTGTGTGTGTGTCTGTCTTTGCTAGGTTCCATTAAACCAATATCTCTCTCCTTCTCTCTATTCCTCTTTCTATCCCTCTGTGATTTCCTCTATGTCCAGGCTACCTGTTGGTAACAGACCGGATCATTTCCTGTATGTCCAGGCTACCTGTTGGTAACAGACCAGATCATTTCCTGTATGTCCAGGCTACCTGTTGGTAACAGACCGGATCATTTCCTGTATGTCCAGGCTACCTGTTGGTAACAGACCGGATAATTTCCTGTATGTCCAGGCTACCTGTTGGTAACAGACCGGATAATTTCCTGTATGTCCAGGCTACCTGTTGGTAACAGACCGGATCATTTCCTGTATGTCCAGGCTACCTGTTGGTAACAGACCGGATCATTTCCTGTATGTCCAGGCTACCTGTTGGTAACAGACCAGATACTTTCCTCTATGGCTGGCCCTTAAATGTACACAGAGAGCTAACATTAATAATATGCATGTATGTCTCTAATAATATGCATGTGAACTCTGTGAAGCATTTATTTGGGCTGCAATTTCTGAGGCTGGTAACTAATGAACTCGTCCTATGCAGCTGAGGTAACTGTGTCTGGGTCTTCCTTTGCTGTGGTGGTCCTCATGAGAGCCAGTTTCATCATTGTGCTTGATGTTTTTGCGACTGCACTTGAAGAAACATGTCTTAAAGTAATGATGGACTGTCATTTCACTTTGCTTATTTGAGCTGTTCTTGACATATTGACTTGGTATTTTACCAAATAGGGCTATCTTCTGTATACCACCCATACCTTGTCACAACACAACTGACTGGCTCAAATGCAATAAGGAAAGACATTCCACAAGGCACACCTCTTAATTGAAATGCATTCCAGGTAACTACCTCATGAAGCTGGTTGAGAGAATGCCAAGAGTGTGCAAAGCTGTCATCAAGGTAAAGGTTGGCTACTTTGAAGAATCTCAAAAAGAAAACATATTTGGATTTGTTTAACACTTTTTTGGTTACTACATGATTCCATATGTGTTCTTTCATAGTTGTGGTGTTTTCACTATTATTCTACAATGAAGAAAATAGTCAAAATAAAGAAAAACCCTTGAATGAGTAGTTGTGTCCACAGACACTTCAAAACCGTGTTTCTTATAATTTATTTTTGGACTGTCCTTTCTGCCATTCATCAACGTGTCATTCAATGTGTTTCTATGGGCTTTAATAGTAAAGCTTAAAATCAACATTTAATCAAATAATTGTTTAATGTTATATATATATATATATATATATATATATATACAGTGCCTTGCGAAAGTATTCGGCTCCCTTGAACTTTGCGACCTTTTGCCACATTTCAGGCTTCAAACATAAAGATATAAAACTGTATTTTTTTGTGAAGAATCAACAACAAGTGGGACACAATCATGAAGTGGAACGACATTTATTGGATATTTCAAACTTTTTTAACAAATCAAAAACTGAAAAATTGGGCGTGCAAAATTATTCAGCCCCCTTAAGTTAATACTTTGTAGCGCCACCTTTTGCTGCGATTACAGCTGTAAGTCGCTTGGGGTATGTCTCTATCAGTTTTGCACATCGAGAGACTGACATTTTTTCCCATTCCTCCGTGCAAAACAGCTCGAGCTCAGTGAGGTTGGATGGAGAGCATTTGTGAACAGCAGTTTTCAGTTCTTTCCACAGATTCTCGATTGGATTCAGGTCTGGACTTTGACTTGGCCATTCTAACACCTGGATATGTTTCTTTTTGAACCATTCCATTGTAGATTTTGCTTTATGTTTTGGATCATTGTCTTGTTGAAAGACAAATCTCCGTCCCAGTCTCAGGTCTTTTGCAGACTCCATCAGGTTTTCTCCCAGAATGGTCCTGTATTTGGCTCCATCCATCTTCCCATCAATTTTAACCATCTTCCCTGTCCCTGCTGAAGAAAAGCAGGCCCAAACCATGATGCTGCCACCACCATGTTTGACAGTGGGGATGGTGTGTTCAGCTGTGTTGCTTTTACGCCAAACATAACGTTTTGCATTGTTGCCAAAAAGTTCAATTTTGGTTTCATCTGACCAGAGCACCTTCTTCCACATGTTTGGTGTGTCTCCCAGGTGGCTTGTGGCAAACTTTAAACAACACTTTTTATGGATATCTTTAAGAAATGGCTTTCTTCTTGCCACTCTTCCATAAAGGCCAGATTTGTGCAATATACGACTCATTGTTGTCCTATGGACAGAGTCTCCCACCTCAGCTGTAGATCTCTGCAGTTCATCCAGAGTGATCATGGGCCTCTTGGCTGCATCTCTGATCAGTCTTCTCCTTGTATGAGCTGAAAGTTTAGAGGGACGGCCAGGTCTTGGTAGATTTGCAGTGGTCTGATACTCCTTCCATTTCAATATTATCGCTTGCACAGTGCTCCTTGGGATGTTTAAAGCTTGGGAAATATTTTTGTATCCAAATCCGGCTTTAAACTTCTTCACAACAGTATCTCGGACCTGCCTGGTGTGTTCCTTGTTCTTCATGATGCTCTCTGCGCTTTTAACGGACCTCTGAGACTATCACAGTGCAGCTGCATTTATACGGAGACTTGATTACACACAGGTGGATTGTATTTATCATCATTAGTCATTTAGGTCAACATTGGATCATTCAGAGATCCTCACTGAACTTCTGGAGAGAGTTTGCTGCACTGAAAGTAAAGGGGCTGAATAATTTTGCACGGCCAATTTTTCAGTTTTTGATTTGTTAAAAAAGTTTGAAATATCCAATAAATGTCGTTCCACTTCATGATTGTGTCCCACTTGTTGTTGATTCCTCACAAAAAAATACAGTTTTATATCTTTATGTTTGAAGCCTGAAATGTGGCAAAAGGTCGCAAAGTTCAAAGGGGCCGAATACTTTCGCAAGGCACTGTGTATATATATATATATATATATATATATATATATATATATATATATATATATATATATATATATATATATATATATATATACACACATACACACACCTAAAGGGGTCCTAAAATTCCAAATCACTAAATGATCCATAGTAATGACCATCTTAAAACAATTCCATACGTCAGTTTTGGAAACCACCAAATTCACATTTTAGCTTCAAACAGCTGAAAATGCAATACTTTTGGCGGCTATGAAAAATATATTTCACAGCGGTTTAGATGGTATAGTGATTCTCTACACTATACGTATGTGTTTTGCCACATATAAACTGAAATTAGGCGAATTATTCAAATTTTTGCAACCAGGAAATGGCGCCGGCATCTTTTTAAGTATCACAAGTAAATTATGAATAATTTAAAATGGCGTATATTAAGTAAACCAGATGGCACAATGTTCTTGTTGTTTTAATGTATGGATAGCCAGGGGCACACGCCAACACTCTGACATCATTTACAAACAAAGTACTTGTGGTTAGTGAGTCCGTCAGATCAGAGGCAATAGGGATGACCTGGGATGGTCTCTTGATAAATGTGTGAATTAGCCCATTTTCCTGTCCTACGTATTTAAAATTACTGAGTACTTTGGGTCTCAGGTAAAATGTATGGAGTAAAAAGTACATTATTTTCTTTAGGAATGTGGTGGTGTAAAAGTTGTAGAAAATATAGTAAAGTACAGAAAAGCTACTTAAGTAAAATTACTTTAAAGAACCACTTAAGTACTTTTGACCAGCAAAGACGAGATGGACAGCTATGCCCAGGCTCCGCCTACATCTAACTCCGTCCCTCTCTACACTCAGAACACACCCATGCCCTGCCCCCAGCACACCTCTCTCACCCCTACCCACCCTCCCCCAGTGCCCCTCTCTACCCCCCTTACCTGCCCTTCCCCAGCACCTTCACCCCACCTCCAGAGCCCTACCTCATAGGGGGCGAGAATATGGAGCTCTTCTAATATCAATTTAAACCTCTGTGGTGGACCGGAGGACCCTAAAATGGCCAGTAAATTAGCAGTAGGCAGAAAGTAGGGGGTGGTACCTCTCGGCTTCATCTTACATGATAAAACACCTAATGAGAAGAGAAGTCCTGTAACCGGGGGCAACAGAGACTTTAGGGGACATGAGTATTCCCATCATTCCCCAAAGGCTCCCTCCTGATTCTCCACCCTTTTCCAGAAGTGTGTACTTGAACACTCCCTGGCATGGATTTAAAAGCATAGGATTGGTGTAAGCATTGGCTGGAGGGAGTTTCCACCATGTGTTAAATCAATGGGAGAAAGTGTACAAGTGTAGACTTAGGGAGAATCGGGGATGCCCCAGAGTCTCTCAGAGCTATCGTCTCTCTCAGTGGGTTTGACTTCATAGTGACCCAGAAACTCTTCCTCAGGCTGTCATCCCACTCTAATCATAGTCAAAGCAGACATCTGTCTTCCCCTGGAATCAAAAACTCTGCATCGTAGTTACAACTATTCAGCAGAATGACTTTCAAATGGTGCTTATAGGTCTCAGGTTAACTGGCAGCAATCATTAATACATTTGTTGTTTTTTCTCCTCCTGTGTGGTAAGTGCCTGTGGCATTGACAACTGCTCCCCTACTGGTCACTGTAACAAGCTCTCATGTACTCCCATTGCTGTGGAATCCAGTGAACTCCCATCTACTGCCCCAACCTGGCTGCTTAAGAAACTGCAGCCTCGGGGACAGCCAATCACATGCTGGAAACATCAAATTGAGATTTTGATTGGACTATGTCTGTCAAGAGCAAAAGTTTTCTCCCTCATGGCTAGAAATATGCCTATGCTTGATTTTAGATTTTTTTTTAAAAACATTTTTTTTTTTTTTTTTTTTACATACATTTGATATCAAACAGCATTAAAGTGATTTCAAATTGGGTGCATATTCTTCATATTAAATTAGAAGGACACATTTTTGGTAGTTAAAAAAAATAAAACTTTTCCAGTGACGTATTGCAAACTGTTGTTTCACCTTGAAAAGATAAAGGCCACAGTGCACCAGGAGTATTAGTTGTCAGGTAGAAGATAGGCTACGTACAGCAGACAAGGCATGTGAAATGGTCATTACAATACAACTGTTTTAGATAGTCCCTTGGGAGGAAAGCAGTTTGATATCATTGACAATTATTTCTGTCTAAATATGATCATAGTGAAATATTTGACGTTTAGACATCTTGGCCTGGAGACACTTTATCAATACATATAGAAAGTGGTCTCTACATAACTCATGGTGTTATAGTTTGTAGTAATTACAGACCCTAAAAGCCTGGTGGATATCATACCAGATCTGAAACGATCACATCATAAACCCTTTTCCGAATCTATTCTTCCACAGCATCAGTGGCTGATAGGTTGTAGACTCGTCACTAGACACAGTTAACATTTACATATAAAAGCCGGGCCACTTTTAAGAGAGCACAAAGTTGTGGGAACAGGCGGATATCAACATAGTATGTAGAACAGTGGAGGCTGCTGAGGGGAGGACGGCTCATAATAATGGCCGGAATGGAGAAAATGGAACGGCATCAAACACCTGGAAACCATATGTTTGATGTATATGATACCGATCCACTGATACCGCTCCAGTCATTACCACGAGCCCTCTCCATTTAAGGTGCCACCAACCTCAGAACACACGTCTCTCTGACATGTAGAATAAGTAATAAAACCAGTTATATTAATAACATTGCTATCTGCAACTTTACACAACGTTCGCCTATTGAATTGGCACCTAAACTTGATGTAAAGAGGAATCTCTACAGTCCACATCAAGCAAAGCAGCCATTACACTCAGCGTTTTAGATTCAGTGTGGCACTGCTACAGGAGTGTGAATCACCAACCTACAACAGCACCGCGGCTCAGGCACTTTGAGCGCCAGCGAGACAAATGGAGCCTTATTCAATCGAACCCACTATCCCAGATTTCCAGGATGAGCAAAATAAATACAACTCTGTTACTCGTTTGATGTCCACTTGACAGAGTAACAATAGATCGGTCAAAGAGTTTTTCCTCAGCTGGTTAAGACTTGTCTTGCTAGGAGGACGAATTCAACCTCCTTCATTTTGGTCAGTATTTCTCTCCTGTCCAGTCTGTATAAATCATACTCCTTACTCTTTTAGCTGGACTTCCCAGCTGTGCATGGGCCTTGACTTGGTGTTGCTTGGAAGGAAAACATTTTAGGGCAGTTCCTCAATGTGCAACGTGTCCCCTCTTTCCAGTCCTCTACTGTGTGTGCCCCGTGGAGAGGGGTGGTTGATCAGCAGGCGTAGGGGGGGTCCTGGTCAGAGAGCGGGTCCCACTTGACAGGGACCAGTCTGGGGAGGTTCTAAGGATGGGGACTGGGATCAGTTGGATCATCTGTGCCGATCTCATTTATCTCCTACCAATCAGAGCAAAGGTAAAGTGTTACATTACTACTGTAATAATACTACTTAGCAAAATGTTGTAGATATTGTAGTGAATTCGGGTCCAGCGAAAGTCAAGTCAACACGTTAACCGCTACGCCTAGAGGTCCAAACCTCTTGCCGAGCTCGCTAGGACTTGGGTTAAAGGTCGCTACAATATGAAAAAACACCTTCATAAAATACCGTTCTAAAGGCAGGTATTATATTCTCACCTTTCTTCAAGATGGGATGCATGAAATAAAGAAGACAATTCTCAGCAGGACATGATACAACATGGAACCTTGGCTGGAACATGCAAACATTGCTAGATAAACATTCCGGTCACATTTCATTATCACAAATGTAAAAATCACAAACATTACCTGTTTATTTCTCTGCCCAGTGATATGTCTTTGGGCCCAGCTTCAAAGCACAGCCTGAGCCCATCAGTCTAACCCTGAACCCACCAGTTTAATCCTGAACCCACCAGTCTAATCCTGAACCCACCAGTCTAATCCTGAACCCACCAGTCTAATCCTGAACCCACCAGTCTATCCCTGAAACCGCCAGTCTAATCCTGAACCTGCCAGTCTATCCCTGAACCCACCAGTCTATCCCTGAACACACCAGTATATCCCTGAACCCACCAGTATATCCCTGAGCTCACCAGTATATCCCTGAACCCACCAGTATATCCCTGAACCCACCAGTATATCCCTGAACCCACCAGTATATCCCTGAACCCACCAGTATATCCCTGAGCTCATCAGTCTATCCCTGAACCCACCAGTATATCCCTGAACCCACCAGTATATCCCTGAACCCACCAGTATATCCATGAACTCATCAGTCTATCCCTGAACCCACCAGTATATCCCTGAACCCACCAGTCTATCCCTGAACTCATCAGTCTATCCCTGAACCCACCAGTATATCCCTGAACCCACCAGTATATCCCTGAACCCACCAGTATATCCCTGAACCCACCAGTATATCCCTGAACCCACCAGTATATGCCTGAACCCACCAGTATATCCCTGAACCCACCAGTATATCCCTGAACCCACCAGTATATCCCTGAACCCACCAGTATATCCCTGAACCCACCAGTATATCCCTGAACACACCAGTATATCCCTGAACCCACCAGTATATCCCTGAACCCACCAGTATATCCCTGAACCCACCAGTATATCCCTGAACCCACCAGTATATCCCTGAACCCACCAGTATATCCCTGAACCCACCAGTATATCCCTGAACCCACCAGTATATCCCTGAACCCACCAGTATATCCCTGAACCCACCAGTATATCCCTGAACCCACCAGTATATCCATGAACTCATCAGTCTATCCTTGATACCCACGAGCTGCCAGCCACCCTGTCTACCTACAGTACCTGCAGCGGCTGATGGTTACTCCTGGCAATGGTAGCCATCTCTCTGATCTGGTGCAGGGCGAAGGCCAGGGAGACCCAGGGCGAGGCGGACACCACCCAGGCAGGCTCGCTCAAATCCTCCTGATCCTCCTGGTGCTTGGTCTTCCTCGGTGGTGTCATTGTGGCGGCTCCGTTATTTGATTGGATAATGTCTATGGTCGCTATGGGAAAAGGGCTGGAGGGGACTGGGATGTTCTCCGCCAGCATTCTGGGATCTGGAAAACAACTCAAGCTAAATGTTTCATAATTCCTGGCTTCAAAATGATTATTCCGTTAACGTGTCTGACCTAACAACAATCTCCACTATTAAGATCCTAAATATGATTCATGCAGCATTCTACTGTCTATGAATTTCTCAGTTGCTGATTGAGAAAGATAATAAAAAGTGAATGGCAGTAAATGTTATGCTTGCCAGATTGGGAGCCAGTCAATTCTCCACTAAGGGGTTTAATAGGTGAAGTAAATGTTATGCTTGCCAGATTGGGAGCCAGTCAATTCTCCACTAAGGGGTTTAATAGGTGAAGTAAATGTTATGCTTGCCACATTGGGAGCCAGTAACTTTTCCACTAGGGGGTTTAATAGGTGAAGTAAATGTTATGCTTGCCACATTGGGAGCCAGTAACTTTTCCACTAGGGGGTTTAATAGGTGAAGTAAATGTTATGCTTGCCAGATTGGGAGCCAGTCAATTCTCCACTAAGGGGTTTAATAGGTGAAGTAAATGTTATGCTTGCCAGATTGGGAGCCAGTAACTTTTCCACTAAGGATTATAATAGGTGAAGTAAATTATGTTTTCCTGTAGGCCTAAGTCCATGCAGAGGCATGCCATGAAGGGTACAGGGTAGGATAAAATAAACATTAATGGCACATACCTTTGTTCCCACTCTGCACAGCCAGCCACTGGATGAGAGCGAAGAGGAGGAGGATGACGAGGGACACCATTCCTATCCCTCTGAAGGTGTGGGCCGCTCCTAAACCATAACCCAAAAAGACAAACGTGTGCTCCATAGGCTTTTGGAAACAAAATCTCAAAAAATGTATTTCACTCATTGCTTTTCATGTAACAGAAAAACTGTGAATTAATGACCATTTCAGGACTGTAAAGGATATATGTTACCACAGTCATCAAGGTGTGTTTCAGAACACAGAGAGAGACACACAGTTGTTATTCTGGGAGAGCTGCCAAATGCATTCCAGACCATCAAATTCCAATCCTAATGATTGAAGATGGGGCAGTTTATTAAGAGTTAAGACCTGGGTTATTTTATGAAAACCATGGAGGACAGGGCATCCTTTTAAGGAGAGGAGGCGTTGTTCAACAGTTGGAAAGGCATGTGAGAGTATGACACATGTGAGTACAACTAGCTGCTCAAGTAGGAGTGAAGCTACATTCTGTTCTGTTAGCCACTGTTAAATGTACCATCTACAATAGTTACTGCTGTTCTCAATAGTCATTTCAATGAATGACCATTGAACAGCAAATTGAACATCGAATAGCAGTCTTTACTCCTGACAGTACCTTTAACGGGTGACGCCAATAGATCCATCTCTCTTTGGTTGAATGTGTTTTACATACTCTAGAACTGGGGGACACTTAATTTGATTAAATGCAACTTCTCCTCACACAGTGGTTCTTCTTACCAAAAACACTGACGAAGCCTCCCCCCACCATGGCCCCACAGCCCCGGCCCAGCCCTAGGTGCAGGCCCTGGAGGATACCCTGGGCAGAGGTCCTCAGCTCTGGAGGCACTGCAGCACTGAGGTAGGAGATACAGGCTGCCCACACTGAGGCATGGGTCACACCTAGATACACAGAGATACAGACAGAGAGAGACAGAGACAGAGAGACACACAGACAAGGAGAGAGAGAGAGACAGAGAGTGTGGGATGTGGGGTCAACTTGCAAAAGAAGATTTCACCAAAATGGGACAATCACCCCCATTGAAAACCTACATGCAGAGTTCTGTAAGATTCTCCTACATGTCCAGAGGAAAACTACAAACAACACATGCAGCGCAGAATTAGGCCAATATCCACTAATAATAAAAACTCAGAAAAGAGCAATTCAGTTTTGGAAACATCTAAAATACAGTGACCACCTCTCATCATTACCAAACCCTACAATGTCAAGAGCTGAGAAAAGAAAAGAGTTCCCTCATCCAGCTGGTCCTGAGTTCACAAACCTGTTCTACTAACACACTGAAGCCTCAGGGACCAGAACATCCAATCAATCAGATAAAAACAATTTACAACAGTCTAAACAAAACTACATTGCTTATTAGGAAACACAAGCACAAAGCAAAATGCAGTGCTATCTGGCCCTAAATCGACAGTACACCATGGCTAACTATTTGACCATGGTTACTGATCAAAACCTTAGAAAAACCTTGACAAAAGTACAGGCTCAGTGAGCACAGCCTTGCCATTGAGAAGAGTAGACACAGGAAAACCTGGCTTCCTGTAGAGGAACAACCACCAAGCACCACAGCGGAACCCGAGAGAGAGCGTTCATGGCAAGCGACAGACGAGAGAGAGAGGACTTAACCCTCGCTGGGTGTGCCGTGTTTGAAGTGGCTCAACCAGCTAGTTCCAAGTCAACATGTCTCATTGTACACCAATAATAGAACAAAGCCATTGAGCCTGCTTACCCTCCATAGTCCGGCCTGGCCTTGCCCCCTATTCAGCTCTTTAGCTGGCCCATGTCGTCACGTGTGTCGTGTTCACGTCATGTCGGACACTGAAATTTCCAACTTGCTTACTCATTGTAAAAAGAGGATAGCCGAGTTTCCCACTTGGGAATGATCAGAATCAACCAATAGGAAGCGCTACGCAAATAACATAGGTTCATTTTAAGAGTTCCCGAGTTTCCAACATGACGTGAATGTGGCATAACCTCCCACTATTAGAAAACAATGGCCAGACCAGAGCTACGGCCATTTTGTTTGTGTTGCAGGCTGTATCATGATTGGGAGTCCCATAGGGCCGCGCACTATTATTGTCCCAGCATCTTCTGGGTTCGGCACGGGGTAGGCCGTCATTGTAAATAAGAATTTGTTCTTACCTGACTTGTCTAGTTAAATAAATGTTAAATAAAATACAAATATTGTCATACCACTTCTTTTAGAATGATGGAGATTTTTTTAAAGAGATTCAGTGCGTCTCTAAATGTTTTGTTGGCTGTTGTTACACCTCTAGTAAATGATTACAAACATTTTAAGCGTCCTTGAATGTTAATCTTTCGTGTGCAGCTGCAACATTGTTATTCATGGCCTAAGTGGCTGTTAGTGAAGTCTAGATACAGAGGAAAAGGGTGTTTTCCAGGCAAAGGAAAAGCCTTTCATTTCATTGAGAGGAGAGTTCCTGTCCTGCCTGATATGAACTCTGAGCCAACATGCCAACAATGTAAGTGCACTGGTGCAGCCAGTTCAAACACTGCTTCTGCCTTCTTTCTATCTAATGTTAACATTAGCTAAGCTAAGCTAAGTCAACATATGCCACGCCGTGACACCCAGTGTAGCCTAACCTTGAAGGACCTCCATGGGCAGGACGATCCAGGCGTTCTCCAGGTAGGAGATGTACAGGAAACGAGCTGTGTTGCAGGCCAGACCGATGTACAGCACCCTGTGGAGGGAGAGGGGAGGAGAAGGTCATGGAACACAGATGTGTTATTGATGTTCTGGAACTATCACTACTGTCTACACTGTTCAAATAACAATCCACCAATCACAAACATAACCCTATCCTAAATTGTAACCCTATCCTAAACCCTAGCCTATAGGAGGTTATTGCCACAACAGAGTTGCAGGTGAAAGCAAGGCCAAAGTTCAGAGGTCAAACCTGAACTGTCCAAGGATTGTGGTTGGTTTGTTATTGTCATTCTGAACTAGGGTTGCAAGGGGAGGGTATATTCCTGGAAACATTTCTAAGTTTACCAGTAAATTACCAGGATTTTGGTATCTTTCAAGGATTTTACATAATCTATCACATGACATCTAGTGGCCCTTTTGGGTATTTCAGATTATGACAGTCTCTGGCCCTCTGTTGGGCCTTATCACATGTAAAATATATTAAATAATAAGATGGTTTTAAATATGGTTTAAATATAAACCATCAACTCAGTGAATAACATTGGTGTTTAATGTGAGGGTTACCAAAGCTACGATAGATTACCATAGATAATCTGTTAATTACCAAAATTACTGAAGATTCCGGTAACTTTGGTAAATTACCGGTAGCTATGCAACCCTATTCTGAACAGAATATATTTCCTTCCCAGACCGTTGGATATTTGGTGCCCATCTCCCATGACAACGTCCTGTCCAATCAAACCACTGATCTGACAATGCAAATACAATGCAAATATACTGACACATTTACCAAACACTTAAATGATTCCAGTTTACAAACTTCTTTCTATTGCCTCTCTCTCATGAAACAAAAACGACCTTTGAACTTAATCTAAAAGTAAACGAACGCAAAGGCTGATTGTAGTATATTATTCGCTAACAAGCTATAAATGTCCAGATGGGCCGGATATGAGATGTGGTGGATGAGAGAGAAAGAGACAGAGAGACAGAGAGAGAGACAGAGAGACAGAGAGAGAGAGGAGACAGAGAGACAGAGAGAGAGAGACAGAGAGACAGAGAGAGAGACAGAGAGAGAGAGAGAGACAGGGAGAGAGAGAGAGAGAGACAGGGAGAGAGAGAGAGACAGAGAGAGAGAGAGACAGAGAGAGAGAGAGAGACAGAGAGACAGAGAGAGAGATACAGAGAGAGAGAGACAGAGAGAGAGACAGAGAGAGAGAGACAGAGAGAGAGACAGAGAGAGAGAGACAGAGAGAGAGAGAGAGAGAGAGAGAGAGGAGACAGAGAGGAGACAGAGAGACAGAGAGAGAGAGACAGAGAGATAGTATAAGTAGCACTACTACCATGTTGTGGTTATTTTTTCACCCCTGATCCGTCATAATACTCCACTACAAACATCTTAAACTAAAATAGTTCACACAGGAACAGGACAGGAAGCACAGCCGTGGGAAGTAGGGCTGTAAAAAATCAATATTAACAGTCCTGTATTAGTGGACTGATATAGACAACTGTAGTGCGGGCAACAACAACAACAAAAAAAAACATTTTCCCACGACCTTGGCAGGAAATGAAAGACTGTCTATTCACTGAAGGTGAGATGACTTTCAAAATACAGTGCATTGCGAAAGTATTTGGCCCCCTTGAACTTTGCGACCTTTTGCCACATTTCAGGCTTTAAACATAAAGATATAAAACTGTATTTTTTTGTGAAGAATCAACAACAAGTGGGACACAATCATGAAGTGGAACGACATTTATTGGATATTTCAAACTATTTTAACAAATCAAAAACGGAAAAATTGGGCGTGCAAAATTATTCAGCCCCTTTACTTTCAGTGCAGCTCTCTTCTCTCCAGAAGTTCAGTGAGGATCTCTGAATGATCCAATGTTGACCTAAATGACTAATGATGATAAATACAATCCACCTGTGTGTAATCAAGTCTCCGTATAAATGCACCTGCACTGTGATAGTCTCAGAGGTCCGTTAAAAGCGCAAAGAGCATCATGAAGAACAAGGAACACACCAGGCAGGTCCGAGATACTGTTGTGAAGAAGTTTAAAGCCGGATTTGGATACAAAAATATTTCCCAAGCTTTAAACATCCCAAGGAGCACTGTGCAAGCGATAATATTGAAATGGAAGGAGTATCAGACCACTGCAAATCTACCAAGGCCTGGCCGTCCCTCTAAACTTTCAGCTCATACAAGGAGAAGACTGATCAGAGATGCAGCCAAGAGGCCCATGATCACTCTGGATGAACTGCAGAGATCTACAGCTGAGGTGGGAGACTCTGTCCATAGGACAACAATCAGTCGTATATTGCACAAATCTGGCCTTTATGGAAGAGTGGCAAGAAGAAAGCCATTTCTTAAAGATATCCATAAAAAGTGTAGTTTAAAGTTTGCCACAAGCCACCTGGGAGACACACCAAACATGTGGAAGAAGGTGCTCTGGTCAGATGAAACCAAAATTGAACTTTTTGGCAACAATGCAAAACGTTATGTTTGGCGTAAAAGCAACACAGCTCATCACCCTGAACACACCATCCCCACTGTCAAACATGGTGGTGGCAGCATCATGGTTTGGGCCTGCTTTTCTTGAGCAGGGACAGGGAAGATGGTTAAAATTGATGGGAAGATGGATGGAGCCAAATACAGGACCATTCTGGAAGAAAACCTGATGGAGTCTGCAAAAGACCTGAGACTGGGACGGAGATTTGTCTTCCAACAAGACAATGATCCAAAACATAAAGCAAAATCTACAATGGAATGGTTCAAAAATAAACATATCCAGGTGTTAGAATGGCCAAGTCAAAGTCCAGACCTGAATCCAATCGAGAATCTGTGGAAAGAACTGAAAACTGCTGTTCACAAATGCTCTCCATCCAACCTCACTGAGCTCGAGCTGTTTTGCAAGGAGGAATGGGAAAAAATGTCAGTCTCTCGATGTGCAAAACTGATAGAGACATACCCCAAGCGACTTACAGCTGTAATCGCAGCAAAAGGTGGCGCTACAAAGTATTAACTTAAGGGGGCTGAATAATTTTGCACGCCCAATTTTTCAGTTTTTGATTTGTTAAAAAAGTTTGAAATATCCAATCAATGTCGTTCCACTTCATGATTGTGTCCCACTTGTTGTTGATTCTTCACAAAAAAATACAGTTTTATATCTTTATGTTTGAAGCCTGAAATGTGGCAAAAGGTCGCAAAGTTCAAGGGGGCCGAATACTTTCGCAAGGCACTGTATTTGGCCATTGTTTAACTTCACCGACCAAAAAAGGGAACAAGTGAAAAGTCTAACCAAATCTAGATTTTTTTTATCCTTTCTCATCAAATCTGCGAGAAAGGTGAGCTATTCGGTGGAATTAAATTAAACTGAAGGACAGAAAATAATATTGCAACTGTGTAGGATAACTACAGCAGACTGAGCTGACCTGGGTTCTGTAGCCTGGTCCCACAATACCAGAATGAGCTGACCTGGGTTCTGTAGCCTGGTCCCACAATACCAGAATGAGCTGACCTGGGTTCTGTAGCCTGGTCCCACAATACCAGAATGACCTGACCTGGGTTCTGTAGCCTGGTCCCACAATACCAGAATGAGCTGACCTGGGTTCTGTAGCCTGGTCCCACAATACCAGAATGAGCTGACCTGGGTTCTGTAGCCTGGTCCCACAATACCAGAATGAGCTGACCTGGGTTCTGTAGCCTGGTCCCACAATACCAGAATGAGCTGACCTGGGTTCTGTAGCCTGGTCCCACAATACCAGAATGAGCTGACCTGGGTTCTGTAGCCTGGTCCCACAATACCAGAATGAGCTGACCTGGGTTCTGTAGCCTGGTCCCACAATACCAGAATGACCTGACCTGGGTTCTGTAGCCTGGTCCCACAATACCAGAATGAGCTGACCTGGGTTCTGTAGCCTGGTCCCACAATACCAGAATGAGCTGACCTGGGTTCTGTAGCCTGGTCCCACAATACCAGAATGAGCTGACCTGGGTTCTGTAGCCTGGTCCCACAATACCAGAATGAGCTGACCTGGGTTCTGTAGCCTGGTCCCACAATACCAGAATGAGCTGACCTGGGTTCTGTA
This sequence comes from Oncorhynchus mykiss, assembly GCF_057628025.1. Classification (NCBI taxonomy): domain Eukaryota; kingdom Metazoa; phylum Chordata; class Actinopteri; order Salmoniformes; family Salmonidae; genus Oncorhynchus; species Oncorhynchus mykiss. Next base: position 88,694,478 of record NC_143024.1, on the reverse strand, counting down.
GCCTGGTCCCACAATACCAGAATGAGCTGACCTGGGTTCTGTAGCCTGGTCCCACAATACCAGAATGAGCTGACCTGGGTTCTGTAGCCTGGTCCCACAATACCAGAATGACCTGACCTGGGTTCTGTAGCCTGGTCCCACAAAACCAGAATGAGCTGACATGGGTTCTGTAGCCTGGTCCCACAATACCAGAATGAGCTGACCTGGGTTCTGTAGCCTGGTCCCACAATACCAGAATGAGCTGACCTGGGTTCTGTAGCCTGGTCCCACAATACCAGAATACCTGGTTCCAGAGCAGTTTGTGCTATCTTGCAAACTCCTATAGTCATTGTCATGCAGGAGATGACTAGACATACAGATACACAAACAGACCTGAGGGGTATACTACAAACAGGCCTGAGGGGTATACTACAAACAGGCCTGAGGGGTATACTACAAACAGACCTGAGGGGTATACTACTGTACAAACAGACCTGAGGGGTATACTACTGTACAAACAGACCTGAGGGGTATACCACTGTACAAACAGACCTGAGGGGTATACTACAAACAGACCTAAGGGGTATACTACAAACACACCTGAGGGGTATACTACTGTACAAACAGACCTGAGGGGTATACTACAAACAGACCTGAGGGGTATACTACTGTACAAACAGACCTGAGGGGTATACTACAAACAGACCTGGGGGGTATACTACAAACACACCTGAGGGGTATACTACAAACAGACCTGAGGGGTATACTACAAACAGACCTGAGGGGTATACTACAAACAGACCTGGGGGGTATACTACAAACACACCTGAGGGGTATACTACAAACACACCCGAGGGGTATACTACAAACACACCTGAGGGGTATACTACAAACAGACCTGAGGGGTATACTACAAACAGACCTGGGGGGTATACTACAAACAGACCTGAGGGGTATACTACAAACAGACCTGAGGGGTATACTACTGTACAAACAGACCTGAGGGGTATACTACTGTACAAACAGACCTGAGGGCTATACTACAAACAGGCCTGAGGGGTATACTACAAACAGACCTGAGGGTTATACTACAAACAGACCTGAGGGGTAAACTACTGTACAAACAGACCTGAGGGGTATACTACAAACAGACCTCAGGGGTATACTACAAACAGACCTGAGGGGTATACTACTGTACAAACAGACCTGAGGGGTATACTACTGTTCAAACAGACCTGAGGGGTATACTACAAACAGACCTGAGGGGTATACTACAAACAGACCTGAGGGGTATACTACAAACAGACCTGAGGGGTATACTACTGTACAAACAGACCGTAGGGGTATACCACTGTACAAACAGACCTGAGGGATATACTACAAACACACCTGAGGGGTATACTACAAACAGACCTGAGGGGTATACTGAGGGGTATACTACAAACACACCTGGGGGGTATACTACAAACACACCTGAGGGGTATACTACAAACACACCTGAGGGGTATACTACAAACACACCTGAGGGGTATACTACAAACACACCTGAGGGGTATACTACAAACAGACCTGGGGGGTATACTACAAACAGACCTGAGGGGTATACTACAAACAGACCTGAGGGGTATACTACTGTACAAACAGACCTGAGGGGTATACTACTGTACAAACAGACCTGAGGGCTATACTACAAACAGGCCTGAGGGGTATACTACAAACACACCTGAGGGTTATACTACAAACAGACCTGAGGGGTAAACTACTGTACAAACATACCTGAGGGGTATACTACAAACAGACCTCAGGGGTATACTACAAACAGACCTGAGGGGTATACTACTGTACAAACAGACCTGAGGGGTATACTACAAACAGACCTGAGGGGTATACTACTGTTCAAACAGACCTGAGGGGTATACTACAAACAGACCTGAGGGGTATACTACAAACAGACCTGAGGGGTATACTACAAACAGACCTCAGGGGTATACTACAAACAGACCTGAGGGGTATACTACTGTACAAACAGACCTGAGGGGTATACTACAAACAGACCTGAGGGGTATACTACTGTTCAAACAGACCTGAGGGGTATACTACAAACAGACCTGAGGGGTATACTACAAACAGACCTGAGGGGTATACTACTGTACAAACAGACCGTAGGGGTATACCACTGTACAAACAGACCTGAGGGGTATACTACAAACACACCTGAGGGGTATACTACAAACAGACCTGAGGGGTATACTACAAACAGACCTGAGGGGTATACTACTGTACAAACAGACCGTAGGGGTATACCACTGTACAAACAGACCTGAGGGGTATACTACTGTACAAACAGACCTGAGGGGTATACCACTGTACAAACAGACCTGAGGGGTATACTACAAACAGACCTGAGGGGTATACTACAAACAGACCTGAGGGGTATACTACTGTACAAACAGACCGTAGGGGTATACCACTGTACAAACAGACCTGAGGGGTATACTACAAACAGACCTGAGGGGTATACTACAAACAGACCTGAGGGGTATACTACAAACAGACCTGAGGGGTATACTACAAACAGACCTGAGGGGTATACTACTGTACAAACAGACCTGAGGGGTATACTACTGTACAAACAGACCTGAGGGGTATACTACTGTACAAACAGACCTGAGGGGTATACTACAAACAGACCTGAGGGGTATACTACAAACAGACCTGAGGGGTATACTACTGTACAAACAGACCTGAGGGGTATACTACAAACAGACCTGAGGGGTATACTACTGTACAAACTGACCTGAGGGGTATACTACTGTACAAACAGACCTGAGGGGTATACTACTGTTCAAACATACCTGAGGGGTATACTACTGTACAAACAGACCTGAGGGGTATACTACTGTACAAACAGACCTGAGGGGTATACTACTGTTCAAACATACCTGAGGGGTAAGCTAAACTTGAACATGGGTTGTTGGTTTAAACAATTAAATCAATCCATGCCAATTTCAACCATATATTCCCCCCAAAAGTTATTTCCGAACATTTAAGCAAGTTAGCTGGCTAACTCATTGATCCAGCTTTGAGACATACCACCCCCCCCCCCCCCCCCCCCCACCCCCCTGGGCTTTTGACCCATGCCCCCTTTTATAAACCTTATATGGCCAACCAGCTCGATGAGCTTGTGGCTGGTGAAGTAGGCAACCAGCTCTGAGATGTGGCTCAGTACCGAGCACACTCCAAATAGCGTGGTGGTCCCTTTCAGGTCCTCCAGGTGCCAGTAGAGGAACGTGAACACAAAGCCGTAGCCGAATCCCATAAACCAGGCCACGAAGAGCACTGAGCCGTACTGCACGCTACACAGCAGCCGAATGAGGTCCTGATAACGAAACGGTTGGCTGACGACACTTTGGGGTTCTAACGATTCCACCGCATGCCCATTGGGAGATGAATCACCACTGGACATTTGAGGAGACTCTGCCTCCTGTCTCTTATCCTCCTCCAGCTGAGCCTCCATTGGCCGGTGGTCACTAGTACTACTCTCAAAGTAAAACTGTGTGGACAATATCAAAGCTACGGCCATCAGGACTCCGAAGACAATAAAGGCTATCTGATAGTTCTTGTAATCGGGCACGATGCAGCCAGTGCCCTGGATGAAGAGCTTGATGTGGGTGTGGTCGATCCAGATGCCTACGCAGAGCATGGCCAGGCCCCAGCCCAGGGAGCCCCACATCCTCTGCAGGCCGTAGCGGTCCTGGTGGGGGCCCAGGTACTGCAGGGTGCGCGTGTCCACTATGGTCACAGCCGGAGCACTGAAGAACTCGCCGATGATGATGACTAGCAGGATCAGGAGGAAGATGGTCTCCACCTGGTCGTGGTTGGAGATCATGTGGTAGACTTTGGGAATGGTTGTGGTGGTGGTTGGTTTGGTTGTGGTTAGATTTGAGGCAGGTTTTGAGCTGGCTGTTGTAGTGGGGGTGGTGGAAGGGGAAGATGTTATTGTTGTGATGGTGAGGGAAGGCACAGGTCTAGTGACAGTGCTGGGTCCAGTAACATTACCACCATCGCTCCTCACATACCTGTGCAGGGGACCGCCACTAACTTAGTCTGATGCTAAACCGTGTTGATTCAAAGAGAGGGAAAACAAGTCTCCAATCACACCCCTGCGGTCCCTACTGTAATTGGCCGGCAGACCGGGGTGGGCAGGGCTGGTGGGGCGTGCGACTGTGGGTTTCCTCTCCACGCATGTTATGGAGGCAGGCTTGATGAAACCGATGCCGCAGTTGAACACCAGCCAGCAGAAAACGGAGAACACAAGCACCACCTTGCCCTTCTTGAAGCGGTCCGCCACCACCCCCCAAAAGGGGGCGCTACAGAATTCGATGAAGTACCGGATCCCGACCAGTAAGCCGCTCTGACTGGGAGTCATCCCCAGCTGTTTGTAGTACACAGGCAGCAGTGGGTGTAGGGACCCATAGGCTGCATAGAAGAAGAAATAGAAGACCTTGGAGATGAGGAGGTGGTTGTCGATCCGCACGCAGTTCCTCTCCAGGCAGTCATTACTGGGGTTGGAGGAGGGGGAGTCAGGTTTGTCTGTGGGGGGAAACTCTGGACCTTGGGAGGTAGAGGTGGGGCCCGCGCCCACCGGTATCTTCTCCAGGGTGTTGGACAAGGTGTTGAAGGGTTCTGCCAGGACATACTTCCTCTTCTGATACCCCTCGTCATCCGTCAAGATGGCCACCTGGTCGTCACTCGCCATCTCTCTCTGTGTGTGTGTGTGTGTGTGTGTGTGTGTGTGTGTGTGTGTGTGTGTGAGAGAGAGAGTGAGTGAGTGAGTGAGTGAGTGAGTGAGTGAGTGAGTGAGTGAGTGAGTGAGTGAGTGCGTGAGTGAGTGAGTGAGTGAGTGAGTGAGTGAGTGAGTGAGTGAGTGAGTGAGTGAGTGAGTGAGTGCAAGTGAGCAAGAGGGGAGAGAGCGTGAGAGAGGGGGAGAGAAAGATAGGGGGAGAGAACGAATGGGGAGAAAAGGAGAGCAAGAGAGGGGGAGAGAGACAAAGAGAGCGAGAGAGAGAGAGAGGAGATAGAGAAAGAACACAAACACCATTGTAAATACAACCTATATTTATCTGATCTTGATTGTCCCTTTCATACGTCAACTATTTGCACATCGTTACTGTACATAGCCACTAAAATAACACATTTCTATATTATTTTAAAACTTTTGTGAGTAATGTTTACCCTTCATTTTTTGTATTGTTTATCATGTATTTCACATGCTTTGGTAATGTAAACATATGTTTCCCATGCCAATAAAGCCCATTCAATTTAAAGTGAATTCAGACAGACAGACAGACACAGAGACAGTCAGACAGTCAGAGACAGACAGACAGACAGACAGACAGACAGACAGACAGACAGACAGAGACAGAGACACAGAGACAGTCAGACAGTCAGAGACAGACAGACAGACAGACAGACAGACAGACAGACAGACAGACAGACAGACAGACAGACAGACAGAGACAGACAGACAGACAGAGACAGACACAGACAGACAGACAGACAGACAGACAGACAGACAGACAGACAGACAGAGACTTGTGACTTTTTGGAACATGTGGTTTATGGGCTGACAAAAAGCACACCTTCATTTTCTGAACCAGACACTTTTGGTAAACCGGTGGGAAATGGGGCTAGCATGTAAGGACTGACTGCCCATAAGATTGGCATGATAGTTTTACAAACAAATGTTGAAGTTGTCTATTTTTTTTAACATAAATAATATATGGGTCATGGCAAGGTCAGACAGGAGTAACAAAGCTCACCACTGATGAGTCATCATAAGGCTTTTATTATTTAGTAGAAAAATCTAAAACATCTATAACAATAACTTATAAGTGCAGTCAAAAAATACAATAATTTGTTTAGCAAGACAATTGAGTATGATGTTTAAAAGCTCTTACATTTTGTTATATAAAAGACTCGGGAAAACATATCCATTAGACTACTGCCTGTACAGCAGGATACATGACTCCACATTTCCCTGTAGCGTACCAACAATATAACTGTTAGCCTGTGACTAGCTGTGCATTGCGCGATACAAATATATTCGGGCATTAATGACAAGACAACATCACACAACCATTGATAATAATAAACTGTTTTTTCACTGCAGCTGGCCATTATTTACTAGGCTATACACCTGTCGTTTGAGACGTTTCTTCTTACAACAATACATTAAAAATGTAGATCTATATTCAATGTAGAAATGTTATTAGTACTATTTTTTAAACAGAAGGCGTATCTAAACGTGTTATTCTATTTAACACAAATTAAGCCAATAGTAGGAAGTTAAAATTAAAATTAAAAACAGCAAAGCTATTTTCTTACCCAAATTATTGTTTCAATGTCTCAATGTTGTCTGAGTCCGCTTTTCTACAATGTATCTTCTCGAGCCATAATTTAGCTGTCCTATTGTCGACGACTTTCATAGGATGAATATGCGGACAGGCAGCTAATGTCACCGTCAAAAATTCCGTTCTATAATTATACGCTTTCAAACGTATACGGGGCTATTCATGTTGAACACACGTCTTTTTCGGAGAAGTCTAGACTGACGTAATTTCTCGCCCGCTCACGACTGCTGGACTATTTCAGAGATCCAGACTGTTGTGGCGTGCGTGCAGCCTAAAATGAGACTGACTGCGCATTTACTCAATGATGATGAATGCACTGATAGTCCAAAGTGGCTTCTTGTCCTCGTCGATATTGCTTTCTGCATGTCCAGTTCTTTCATTTAAGCAGACATAAATAAAAGGCGCAGAGCAGATTAAGCCACTCGCTTGTTAGAATAGCTGCATTTCAAATCAAATCGTATTTGACACATGCGCCGAATACAACAGGTAGACCTTACTTACAGTGAAATGCTTACTTACAAGCCCTTAACCAACAATGCAGTTTAAAATATAGATTTTTTATTCTATATATATATATATATATATTTTTAAAGAATAAGAAATAAAAGTAACAGATAAATAGCAGCGTTTGTTCCCCCCGACAGGCTGGTCTCATTGACTGGATGTAACATAGTAAACGAAAATCCGGGACACTCAAATGAGTATGATATGTTGCGTTTGGTATGGTTACATAAAACAGAAGGTTGCTACAGGCAAAAACGAAATGAGCATGGTTGGATTAGCTAATTAGTAACTACTTAATATATGTTTGAGCTACTTTGCATCTACTTAGCATGTTAGCTAACCCTTCCCTTAACTCCTAACTCCTAACCTTTACCCTAACCTAGCTAATGTAATCCACCGAGCTAGCGTTAGCCACAACCAATTGGAATTTGTAATATACACTATGTGGACACCCTTTAGTTAGTGGATTTGGCTATTTCAACTACACCTGTTGCTGACAGGTTACTGCGTTACTGAAGAGCTCAGTGACTTTCAACGGGTCACAGTCAAAGGATGCCACCTTTCCTACAAGTCAGTTTGTCAAGTTTCTGCCATGCTAGAGCTGCCCCAGTCAACTAAGGGCTGTTATTGTTAAGTGGAAACGTCTGGGAGCAACAACGGCTCAGCCACAAAGTGGTAGGCCACAAAAGCTCACAGAACAGGACCTGAAGCATGGAAAAATAATCTGTCCTCTGTTGCAACACTCACTACCAAGTGTCTAGTACCTACTCGCTGTGGGGATACGAGGGCGAGGGAGAACCCAGACCCAGGGTCAACTCTGCAGGGAACGGACTGTGCTCACTCTCCGATCACCCTCCCCCGCCGTGAGAGGACATGGAGGCCCAGTGCGAGGCTCGCATTGTTTTAGTTCATGATTTATTACTTGTCATTATTAGAGCAATATTAGTAGATATAGTATTCTAAGGAGTTATTGATAATTCAGTGTTTTGAAATGTGTGCTTTTATTGTGAAGGTAGTCTAACTTGCTTACCAGAAGTGATGTTAACCCACATTATTTCCTTTTTGGGATCTTTATTAGGTAAATTTTATATTCACAAATGCAAAGGGCTAATTTAAAACCTAACTTTTTTCACTTTATAAATGAATTTAAACAACATGGTTGTTCAAAAATGAAAAACAGAATGAAAAACAAAAAGGCAATTAAAACTAGTATTATTAAGATGATTTGTTTGTTTAGGATTCCTGGCAATGTAAAAGGTTTGTATGATATTTGTTTGATAATAATACAAAAAAATCCACTAATATTTATTATCCACCCGCACAGTAGGTGGCGGAATGTACATCCAATTGTTTGCAAACACCATTATACAAGAGAAGAAGATGAAGAAGTTTGCAGTCCAAACACATAAAAGACACACCCTATCCCCTCAGCCCTCAAATTAAGTGGACACTTCTGATGTCGTTTCATTACGTCTGACGAGAATACACTTGCAGGGCAAAAGAGGAAGAGAGAGATTTTTGGTAGACTGGTTATTGCAGCATAGCTAAATGCTAGCTAGCTAGCTATATAACTATATAATATTGATTGCATTTCTAGTGTCACAGGCGGGCTCATAGCCTGTGGCATAAATGAGGGGACACCAACAGGTATAGGCCAATCAAAAATATTCTTTATTATAAACAAAAAAGTATTAACCTTAAACAAAGACTAAGGAATGAGGTGTGAAAGTATCATAATGTAGGGTGTATGTAAAGTGCAGGGATGCGTGAATCTGTTTGTGTGAATATGACGGAGTGAAAACTACGTAAAACTACAAAGGAACAAACAAAACAGGACCATGCCTGGAGGAGCAGAGAGAGAGAGACAAGAGTGGTTAGTGAAGCAGTTTAAATACCCTGAGCCCAGGTGGCTCCAATCACTAACGACCCTGCTCTGCCTGCAGGAGGAACCGCCCCTGCAATGCAGAGGAGTGGCCGTGACACTAGCTAGATCCATCGTTTGGATCTTTGAACTTTTCTTGAATTAAACAACATCTCTCTAGAAAAATGATCCCAGAGCTGTCCAGTCTCTCAGTCTGTATGAGGGACCCTCAGAGGGTGGAAGAGATCATCAAGGCCATGCAGAAGGCTGGCACCAGCACGATTCAGGTGATTTCAGACTTCGACATGACCCTCACACGGTTTGCCTACAATGGAAGGGGTGCTCTCCTAGTCACAATATCCTGAAAAACAGCAGGCCCATCAGTGAGGAGTGTAAAGCACAGCTGAAGGACCTGCTCAACTCATATTACCCCATAGAGATCGATTCCAAACGGACAGCGGAGGAGAAGCTGCCACTCATGGTGGAGTGGTGGACTAAAGCCCATACTCTTCTGGTGCAGCAGCGCATCAGGAAAGACCTGCTGCAGGATGTGGTGAAGGAGTCCGATGCTATGCTCAGGGAGCTCTACCAGCTGTTCTTTGACCACCTGCAGGAGCACAGCATCCATCTGCTCATCTTCTCTGCTGGGCTAGGAGACGTGCTGGAGGAGGTGATCCGCCGTTGGTCTTTCACCCCAACGTCAAGGTCTTCTCCAACTACATGGACTTTGATGAGACTGGAGTGCTGAAGGCGTTCAAAGGGGAGCTGATCCACATTTATAACAAGAGGGAGGGAGCTCTGCTGAACACGGGCCACTTCCAGGAGCTGAAGTCACGCCACAACGTCCTGCCGGTGGGAGACTCTCTGGGGGACCTGACCATGGCTGATGGGGTGCACAGCATGCAGAACATCCTCAAGATAGGCTTCCTCAACGACAAGGTGGAGGAGAGGAAGACGTCCTACCTGAATGCTTATGACATCGTGCTGGTGAAGGATGAGACCATGGAAGTGCCGAACGCCCTACTGCTCCACCTCACCAGCACCAAGTGACCTGACCATGAACTTCATCTCACTGGCCAATCAGTAACAAGCGTTCCGACGCTACAGGAATTATGTCGTGCTGGTTTAGGAAGCTCTTGCTCAGGAAGTGCCAGTAGTCAGATACCATGAGCCAAGTCAGAATGGTTTTGTTTTTGGTTTGTCTTCTACTAACGCTCCAATGGCTGTTTGTGTGGGTCGCTGGGATGGATTCCAGACTGTGTTTTGGAGTCGCCCTTCCACGCTCCTACAGTTGATTCCTTGTTGAACACTTACAACTTGAGAGCAACATCCTTTATAGTCCTACAATTTGTTTTGATTTGCTCAGCAACCCTACTGTCACATTCTCAATTGTTTATGAACCATCAATAGTCCAACTGAAATGGAACAGGAAAATTAGGTGACTTCCCCGTCTGGTAAATGTGTATTGGGTTTGTGGGGAGAGAAACGTTACTGGGGATATGTATGCTCTGTCTACATATGAGGAATGTATGGCACCGGTGGGACGTTTGGACACACCTACACATTCAGGGGGTTTTCTTTGTTTTTGCTGTTTTCTGCATTTTGGAGTGGTGGTGAGGACATCAAAGCTATGAAGTGGCACATTTGGGGTCATGTAATGGCCGGGGGAGTGTTGAACAAATCAAAATATAGTTTGTATTTCAGGTTCTTCGGGGTGGCCGCCCTTTGCCTTGATGACAGCTTTGCGCGCTCTTGATATTCTCTCAACCAGCTTCACCTGGAATGCTTTTCCAACGGTCTTGAAGGAGTTCCCACATATGCTGAGCACTTCTTGGCTGCTTTTCCTTTACTCTGCGGTCCAACTCATCCCAAATCATCTCAATTGGGTTGAGGTCAGGTGATTGTGGAGGCCAGGTCATCTGATGCAGCCTGGAGGTGTGTTGGGTCATTGTCCTGTTGAAAAATAAATGATTGTCCAGCAGAGTGTAAACCAGATGGGATGGCGTATCGCTGTGGTAGCCATGCTGGTTAAGTGTGTCTTAAATTTTAAATAAATCACAGACAGTGTCACCAGCAAATCACCCCCACACCATCACACCTTCTCCATACTTCACGGTGGGAACCACACATGCAGAGATCATCCGTTCACCTACTCTGCATCTCACAAAGACACAGCAGTTGGAACCAAAATTCTCAACTTCTAACTCATCAGACCAAAGGACAGATTTCCACCGGTCTAATGTCTATTGCTTGTGTTTTTTGGCCAAAGCAAATCTCTTCTTAGTGGTGTCCTTTAGTAGTGTATCTTTGCAGCAATTCGACCATGAAGGCCTGATTCATGCGGTCTCTTCTGAACAGTTGATGTTGAGATGTGTATGTTACTTGAACTCTGTGAAGTGTTTATTTGGGCTGCCATTTCTGAGGCTGGTAACTCTAAAGAACTTGGAGGGGGTTTTCCTTTCCTGTGTCGGTCCTCATGAGGGCCAGTTTAATCATAGCTCTTGATGGTTTTTGCGACTGCACTTGAAGAAACTTTCAGATTTATTGAAATTTTCCGCATTGACTGACCTTCATGTCTTAAAGTAATAATGGATTGTCATTTCTCTTTGCTTATTTGAGCTTTTCTTGCCATAATATGGATTTATTTTTTGTACACCACCCCTACCTTGTCACAACACAACTGAGTGGCTCAAATGCATTAAGAAGGAAAGAATATTCCACAAATTAACTTTTAACAAGTCACACCTGTTAATTGAGGTGCATTCCAGGTGACTACCTCATGAAGCTGGTTGGGAGAGCGCCATGAGTGTGCGGGGCTGTCATCGGGGCAAGGGGTGGCTACTTTGAAGAACATCAAATGTGGAATACGTTTTGATTTGTTCGGCACTTTTTTGGTTGCTGCATGATTCCATCCATATGTGTTGTTTCGTGGTTTTGGTGTCTTCCACTGTTGTTCTACAATGTGGAAGGTAGTACAAGTGGGGAGGCACCCTGGAGTGAGAAGGTGCGTCCAAACTTTTGACTGGTATTGTATGTATGCGTGTGGGTGCTGTTGTTTGGATATAGATGTTGTCTTCTCTGTATAGATGAAAGTTGAATGAGTTACGGTTTGTTTGTCATGTGGGACCTATCTTTGTCATATGAAGGAAAAGAAGACAGGACAATCTAACTTGACTTTTGCCGTGTCAGTTTGAAACGCCAGTGTTTTATCTTCGTGTTCTATGCACCTTACGCCATCTTTTTGTTTTGTGAGACTTTGTTCTCGCACTTTTTGTTGTTGTTGAGAAGTGTCTATTTTATGAGAATGATTACAGTAAATTATGTTCATGTTAGGCACTTATTTTCAGCTTCTTAACAATAGACTACTGTTTTATGTGGATATCATCAGTATGGAATCTGATGATACGGTGTTATGGCATAGGGTTGTGTGCGTGACTACGTTTTACAATGGACTTTTGTGGCGCCACAGTGCCACCTTGTGGTCAAAGTAATAGTAATTCGAGCCATGTGTAAATATTGACATTTTACAGTATCACTCCATGCTGGTCTCAAAGAATCCATCCACCTTTAGCCTTGATACATTGAAAGTACATGAGAAAAGTAATAGCATTTTGAACATTTGCCATGTTTATATTTTCTCTGCTGAACAGCTCATCAAAATGGCCGCCCAGACTATTTACATTGACACCTTTATTATTTATAGATTTATCTTAATTGTTTTGCACTGACTCGCTTGTACTGGCTCTATGCACACTCACTAGACTCTACCCATACATTCACACATACTACACTGACACTCCAATACACACACACTCCCTCTTCACATGCACTGCTGCTAGTCTGTTTATTATCTATCCTGATTCCCAAGTCACTTTTACCCTGACCTATATTAACCTATATTAACTTGGTACTCCTAGTACAGTGCCTTCGGAAAGTATTCAGACCCCTTCATTTTTTTACACATTTTGTTACGTTGTAGCGGTATTTATTATAGAGGGGTAAATATAAAGATTTTGTTGGGGCACCAGGTAGGTATTAACCATGCCGAAAGGAAAATAGTAGAATAGGGAGAGTACCACTACCAGACCAACACACATCAGCAGAAGAGACTGCCTAGAGTGTAGCCTGGTTACCAGATAGCCAGTGGAGAGAAAAGAGAATACACACCATATAAAACCCACATCACAGCGGTAACCCACCTCATACAATAATAATAATAATAATAAAATAGCAGAGCAATTGAACAACTTCATAGAAACAATTTACAAGAAAGAACCCAGTCATCAGAGGATTTGCAATAATCTGTATTATCGTCCAGTGGAGTGCAGAGGGTATGAATGTCCAGAGGGTATGAATGTGCAGAGGGTATGAATGTGCAGAGGGTATGAATGTCCAGAGGGTATGAATGTCCAGAGGGTATGAATGTGCAGAGGGTATGAATGTGCAGAGGGTATGAATGTCCAGAGGGTATGAATGTGCAGAGGGTATGAATGTCCAGAGGGTATGAATGTCCAGAGGGTATGAATGTCCAGAGGGTATGAATGTCCAGAGGGTATGAATGTCCAGAGGGTATGAATGTCCAGAGGGTATGAAGGTCCAGAGGGTATGAATGTCCAGAGGGTATGAATGTGCAGAGGGTATGAATGTGCAGAGGGTATGAATGTGCAGAGGGTATGAATGTCCAGAGGGTATGAATGTCCAGAGGGTATGAATGTCCAGAGGGTATGAATGTCCAGAGGGTATGAATGTCCAGAGGGTATGAATGTGCAGAGGGTATGAATGTCCAGAGGGTATGAATGTGCAGAGGGTATGAATGTCCAGAGGGTATGAATGTCCAGAGGGTATGAATGTCCAGAGGGTATGAATGTCCAGAGGGTATGAATGTCCAGAGGGTATGAATGTCCAGAGGGTATGAATGTCCAGAGGGTATGAATGTGCAGAGGGTATGAATGTGCAGAGGGTATGAATGTCCAGAGGGTATGAATGTCCAGAGGGTATGAACGTCCAGAGGGTATGAATGTGCAGAGGGTATGAATGTCCAGAGGGTATGAATGTCCAGAGGGTATGAATGTCCAGAGGGTATGAATGTCCAGAGGGTATGAATGTCCAGAGGGTATGAATGTGCAGAGGGTATGAATGTCCAGAGGGTATGAATGTGCAGAGGGTATGAATGTGCAGAGGGTATGAATGTCCAGAGGGTATGAATGTCCAGAGGGTATGAATGTCCAGAGGGTATGAATGTCCAGAGGGTATGAATGTCCAGAGGGTATGAATGTCCAGAGGGTATGAATGTGCAGAGGGTATGAATGTGCAGAGGGTATGAATGTCCAGAGGGTATGAATGTCCAGAGGGTATGAATGTCCAGAGGGTATGAATGTGCAGAGGGTATGAATGTGGGGGGTGTTCATAGACAAAACAAAGGCCTTAAAAATGTCCACAATCTTCTCAGCCACATGTCATTAGTACACCTCACCTCAATACAGTTAAAATAACAATCCACAACTTGCAAGCAACCTCCTTTTTAACTAAAATGTCCACCAAAATACTTCTGGCAGGGCAATAATAGTCCAGCTCTAATGAACTTCAATGGGAAATGCATTTGAAAAATAGTATCTTGCAGGGTAATGCACTGGAAGGAGAGGGAAGAGAAAGAGAACAAGAGAGATCTTAGCATGTGGTCTTCAGGATTGCCGTCTGATGATTTGTTGGTTTGTATGTCAAAGCTTCGCAACAATGTTGCGATCCATAGCGGGCGCGGTTCCAAACGATAACAACCACGACTTAGCGCGGTCACACCGAAGATTGAGTTAAATATTTTACAAACTACACACGCTGAAAATAAACAAGGATGTCTGCAGCATAGCACACACAATCAAACTGTCGCGCCAACCAAGAGCTCTGCTCATCACCCAGAGAGCTGAAAGAGCTGTCTTTATTTCCTCCTTCCTTCCTGCCGATGCGCTCTTAAAGTGGCAGCGCACGGTGAAGGCTCCGTGCAGGATTTCGCCACAACGTTACAGGCTTATTCTAAAATTGATTGAATACATTTTTTCCTCATCAATCTACACACTAACCCCACAATGACAAATTGAAAACAGGTCTGTTATGGGTGTAAAATGGCACAGTGATGCCATCTGTTGGTAAATGTTAATTACTGCAACTCCAGTGTTTTACCGGTGTGCTTGAGATACCCGGATGTTTTGTAATGTACTGAACAAGACTGGTTACTCGCATCAATGCCTCTGTCTCGTCATTTAACATTCAAACAAGGTCTTTAGATATTTTTTGCAAATGTATTAAAAATAAAAAACAGAAACACCTTATTTTTCAGAATCTTTAATATGAGACTCTAAATTGAGCTCAGGTGCATCCTGTTTCCACTGATCATCCTTGAGATGTTTCTACAACTTGACTGGACTCCACCTGTGATAAATTCAATTGTTTGGACATAATTTGGAAAGGCACACGGGTGCCGATATAAGGTCCCACAGTTGATCGTGCATGTCCGAGCAAAAACCAAGCCATGAGGTCGAAGGAATTGTGCGTACAGCTCTGAAACAGGATTGTGTCGAGGCACAGATCTGGGGAAGGGTACCAAAACAATTCTGCAGCATTCAAGGTCCCCAGGAACACAGTGGTCTCCGTTATTCTTAAATGGAAGGCGTTTGGAACCATCAAGACTCCTCCTAGAGCTGGCCGCCCGGTCAAACTGAGCAATCAGGGAGGTAACCAAGAACCCGATGGTCACTCTGATAGAACTCCAGAGTTCCACTTCCAGAAGGACAACCATCTCTGCATCACTCCACCAATCAGGCCTTTATGGTAGAGTGGCCAGACTAAAGTTACTCCTCAGTAAAAGGCACATGACAGCCTGCTTGGAGTTTGCCAAAAGGCACCTAAAGACTCTCAGACCATGAGAAACAAGATTCTCTGGTCTGATGAAATCATGATTGAACTATTTTGCCTGAATGCCAAGCGCCACGTCTGGTGGAAACCTGACACCATCCCAACGGTGAAGCATGGTGGTGTCAGCATCATGCTGTGGGGATGTTTTTCAGCAGTAGGGACTTGGAGACTAGTCAGGATCGAGGGAAAGATGAACGGAGCAAAGTATTGAGAAACCTTATGAAAACCTGATCCAGAGCGCTCAGGGCCTCAGACTGGGGCAAATGTTTACCTTCCAACAAGACAACGAGCCTAAAGACAACACAGGAGTGGCTTCGGAACAAGTCTCAAATGTCCATGAGTGGCCCAGCCAGAGCCCAGACTTTAACCCGATTTAACATCTCTGGAGAGACCTGAAAATATATGTGCAGCAACGTTCCCCATCCAACCTGACAGAGCTTGAGAGGATCTGCAGAGATGAATGGGAGAAACTCCCCAAATACAGGTGTGCCAAGCTTGTAGCGTCATTACCCAAGAAGACTCGCTGCCAAATGTGCTTTAACAAAGTACTGAGTAAAGGGTCTGAATACTTATGTATTTGCATTGTGTGTAGATTGATGAGGGAATTTCTTTCTTCTTCTCCATTTTAGAGTAAGGCTGTAATGCAACAACATGTGGAAAAAGTCAAGGGGTCTGAATACTTTCTGAAGGCACTGTATATTGTTTTTATTGTTTTTATTATTTATTGTTACAATCTCCTTTTCTTTTAGAACATATTTATTTTACTTTTGGGAACGGGCTCGTAAGTAAAGTCTACTACACCTGTTGTATTCGACACATCTGGCCAATACAATTTGATTTTATTTATTGCACTAATTGCAATTTTTGAGACCATAAACTGTGTATGTGGAGAAGACAATTGGCTATTAAATGTGCAGATTCTCTCAAATTCACAAAATATTCTATAATGTCACAACTATTGCTGTTTTGAAGCCTCTGTTGAAGCAACGGTTGTGTAGTATTTCCTGTTTTCACTGCATTCCACTGTAAAATGACTTCAGCTGAATTGCTGATTTGGACTCATACTGTTTGCTTTAAGTAATCTTTTGTGACATTTATGAAAGCAGGCATTTTCTTCAGAAAATGTCAAAACAGGAAAGGCTTTACCCTCAAGATGTTTGGGGAAATAGTTAGATGTTAGAATAACAATAGTACAGTATCTGAATCTGACTCACATGGCTGTACTTGCTCACTGATTTTTGTGAAGGCCCTCATTACATAATTAATACAAAAAGATTTAATTTCTGTAGTGTCCTTAATGTTTTTTAGGTTAAGATTATCTCTATAGAATCTACAAAGAGTCAAATATAAACTACCCAGTAGTGTCTTTTTTTTTTTGGCGTTCATCCCCAAATGACAGATTACTAAACTCAATCTGTAGGTCAACCTGTCATTGCCAACTGCTGGAAGATCGATGAAGTGAGAAGGGGATATAAGATTTCACATTATAGTAGTCCATTTTGACCTTACACGAGTAACGTAAAGTGCAAGAATATCTGGAATGCTGGTCCCAAATGTTTGGTCTAATGACTACTGCTGCACATTGACTGCATGTGTGTGGTGCTTCTCCCTTTGTAAATATTAGCTTGAAAATAATGCAATCCACATTATTTATGTTTGGAAGTGGAACATTGAAGTTTCTAATAAGGCCAAGTAATAATCACTTGTATTTTGTCAGAAATGACCATTTGGAACGATTGGCTATGATTCATGAATCAGTCCAACACCTAAGTCCAAGAGGCCCACCGTTGGATTGATTGCGACCAAGTTGGGTTTTATAAATCGTTGGAAGGCTACGCATAATTGGGGTGAAATAAACCTATAGCACCATGTTTTACTAGGATACTACCTCAAAAACATTTTATGAGTCAGGCCAAGCAATTGACCTGATGCATTTTTTTTCCGCACATGTCAAGGCTGGCCTTGGGCTGATTTGAATGTGTAAAGGTTCAACCATTACCAGGTTAAAGGTCATTAACAGGTACGCCTGTCCATCATTGTTTACATTGGGTCTTTATATTTTTTATTTTTTATTCACACTGGAAGCAAACCAGGTTATAAAAAACAGAAGTGGTCAAGTTTTTTGACTTTCCAACTGATATTCAACTAAACAACAGTAAAGGAATGTATTGTTTTGTAATTAATAATTAATATAACACAGATATGTCTATAACACAGTGCCCCTCCAGAACTAATCAAACTTGAGTATTTCCCACTTCAGCTGGGACAGGTAGAAAAGTTCTCGCTACAAGCCTATATAACCCTACCAAGCAAAACGGCAAAAAAAAAAATGCTTTTACTTACCTTTATGCATTTACATTGTGACATGACCCCCATTTTCTCCAAAACACAATACAATAGAGGCAAAATACATGATCAAGCATGTATTTAACCATCTCAACTGGGTTGAGGTCAGGTGACTGTGGACTGTGGACTCCATCACTCCATCACTCTCCTTCTTGGTCAAATAGCCATTACACAGCCTGGATGTGTGTTGGGTCATTGTCCTGTTGAAAAACAAAGTATAGTTCCACTAAGCACAAACCAGATGGGATGGCGTATTGCTGCAGATTTCATGTGGTAGCCATGCTGGTTAAGAGTGCCTTGAATTCTAAATAAATCACTGACAGTGTCACCAGCAAAGCACCCCCACAGCATCAAACCTCCTCCTCCATGCTTCACGTTGGGAACTACACATGCGGAAGTCATCCGTTCACGTACTCTGACCCTCACAAAGACACAGCGGTTGGAACCAAAAATCTCAAAATCTCAGATTTTGACTCATATAATGTCTAATTTGCGTGTTTCTTGGCCTAGTAGTGGTTTCTTTGCAACAATTCACTGCTGCAGTTCACTGCTGATTCATGCAGTCTCCTCTGAACAGTTGATGTTGAGATGTGTCTGTCACTTGAACTTTGTGAAGCATTTATTTGGGCTGCAATTTCTGAGGCTGGCGACTCTAATGAACTTATCCTTTGCAGCAGAGGTAACGCTGGGTCTTCCTTTCCTGTGGTGGTCCTCATGAGAGTCAGTTTCAACAGGGCGCTTGATCGTTTTTGCGACTTAAAGAAACATTACGTTTCGTGAGTATATTTAGTATAGTTTTATGTAAAAATGACATCGTTTTAATTGTTTCACTATTTTTATATTTATAAAATTCACTGAGGCGCCTCCACTGTGTAACATCTACTTCCAGCTCACACTCTCGCACATGTAGATCCCCTGAATGCAGCTCACTTTCCAGCCCACTTTCCAGCTCACACTCTCAAACACCTAGATCCCCTGAACACAGCTCACTTTCCAGCCCACTTTCCAGCTCACACTCTCAAACACATAGATCCCCTGAACGCAGCTCACTTTCCAGCCCACTTTCCAGCTCACACTCTCAAACACATAGATCCACTGAACGCAGCTCACTTTCCAGCCCACTTTCCAGCTCACACTCTCAAACACCTAGATCCACTGAACGCAGCTCACTTTCTAGCTCACACTCTCAAACACATAGATCCCCTGAACACAGCTCACTTTCCAGCCCACTTTCCAGCTCACACTCTCGCACATGTAGATCCCCTGAATGCAGCTCACTTTCCAGCCCACTTTCCAGCTCACACTCTCAAACACCTAGATCCCCTGAACACAGCTCACTTTCCAGCCCACTTTCCAGCTCACACTCTCAAACACATAGATCCACTGAATGCAGCTCACTTTCCAGCCCACTTTCCAGCTCACACTCTCAAACACATAGATCCACTGAACGCAGCTCACTTTCCAGCCCACTTTCCAGCTCACACTCTCAAACACATAGATCCACTGAACGCAGCTCACTTTCTAGCTCACACTCTCAAACACATAGATCCCCTGAACACAGCTCACTTTCCAGCCCACTTTCCAGCTCACACTCTCAAACACATAGATCCCCTGAACACAGCTCACTTTCCAGCCCACTTTCCAGCTCACACTCTCAAACACATAGATCCACTGAACGCAGCTCACTTTCTAGCTCACACTCTCAAACACATAGATCCCCTGAACACAGCTCACTTTCCAGCCCACTTTCCAGCTCACACTCTCAAACACCTAGATCCCCTGAACACAGCTCACTTTCCAGCCCACTTTCCAGCTCACACTCTCAAACACCTAGATCCCCTGAACACAGCTCACTTTCCAGCCCACTTTCCAGCTCACACTCTCAAACACATAGATCCACTGAACGCAGCTCACTTTCCAGCCCACTTTCCAGCTCACACTCTCAAACACATAGATCCACTGAACGCAGCTCACTTTCCAGCCCACTTTCCAGCTCACACTCTCAAACACCTAGATCCCCTGAACACAGCTCACTTTCCAGCCCACTTTCCAGCTCACACTCTCAAACACATAGATCCACTGAACGCAGCTCACTTTCTAGCTCACACTCTCAAAGACATAGATTCCCTGAACGCACCTCACTTTCCAGCCTCACTTTCCAGCTCACACTCTCAAACACGTAGATCCCCTGAATGCAGCTCACTCTCCAGATCCCAATCACCTGAATTCTGATCACCTGTGCTCACACTTGTATGTCATTTACACACACTATTTAGTTCACTTTTTTTGCACGCCATTATTGTGAGGTATTGTTTGTTTTGTGACACACTTCTAATCTGAGCTCTGTTTATCCCTGTAATTGACACCTCCCGTGTATGACAGTTTTTGCCTGCCTCACTAACAATGCCTTTTGCCTATTCCCTGCCTGTACTTTAGCCTATCGGATTTCCTGTTATCAACCTATTGCCTGATCTAGCCTTTTTGGACCCCCTGTGTATGACCTTCTGCCTGTCCCAGGACCCAGCTACCTGCCTCCTCCTGTGGTCCTTTACAATAAACACCTGCTGCGCCCTGTGCTTGAAATACATGGGATGGTATCCAACACATCAAACACATGGTTTCCATGTTCTTGATGCCAGTCTATTTACTCCATTCCAGTCATTATTATGAGCCGTCTTCCCCTCAGCAACATACTGTGGTATATTTGGTACAGGTCAGAATGATTGTTGAATGAATGTTCCACTAATACCACTGTCATCAGTCCGGTGCAACCTGTGCCGGCTCCCTGCACTCGTCCACCAGTGCGTGTGTACAGTCCGGAGTCTCCGGCGACGGTTCACAGTCCAGAGCTTCCAGAGACGGTTCTCAGTCCAGAGCTTCCAGAGACGGTTCTCAGTCCAGAGCTTCCAGAGACGGTTCTCAGTCCAGAGCTTCCAGAGACGGTTCTCAGTCCAGAGCTTCCAGAGACGGTTCACAGTCCAGAGCTTCCAGAGACAGTTCTCAGTCCAGAGCTTCCAGCGACAGTTCTCAGTCCAGAGCTTCCGGTGACGGTTCTCGTTCCAGAGACTCCAGCGACGGTCCACGGCCCGGAGCTCCCCTGTGACGGTCCACGGCCCGGAGGTCCCCTGTGACGATCGATGGACCGGAGCTTCCTGCGCTGTTGCCATGGCCGGAGCCTTCCTCTGCGCCAGGCGTTCAGCCCGGCTTCATGGCAGGATCCGCGGTCTGGGCGGGTGCTACGTTCCGCACCGGAGCCGCCACCGACGCTAGTTGCCCACCCTAACCCTCCCCATCTAGTTTCAGGTTTTGCGGTCGGAGTCCACACCTTTTTTTTGTGGGGGGGGGGGGGGGGGGTACTTTATGGTCAGGGGTACTACGCCCTGACCATAGAGAGCCCTCTGGGTTCTCTATGGTGTTTTAGGTCAGGGCGTGACTAGGGGGTTTTCTAGGTATTATATTTCTATGTTGGTGTGTGTGTATGGTTCCCAATACACACACAGTCACGCTGCGCCTTGGTCTAATTATTCATACGACGGTCGTGACCATCAGGGTGTTTAGTTGATCCACTGATACCACTCAGGGTGTTTAGTTGATCCACTGATACCACTCAGGGTGTTGAGTTGTTCCACTGATACCACTCAGGGTGTTGAGTTGTTCCACTGATATCACTCAGGGTGTTGAGTTGTTCCACTGATACCACTCAGGGTGTTGAGTTGTTCCACTGATACCACTCAAGAGTGTTGAGTTGTTCCACTGATACCACTCAGGGTGTTTAGTTGTTCCACTGATACCACTCAGGGTGTTGAGTTGTTCCACTGATACCCCTCAGGGTGTTTAGTTGTTCCACTGATACCACTCAGGGTGTTGAGTTGTTCCACTGATACCCCTTAGGGTGTTTAGTTGTTCCACTGATACCACTCAGGGTGTTGAGTTGTTCCACTGATACCACTCAGGGTGTTGAGTTGTTCCAGTGATACCACTCAGGGTGTTGAGTTGTTCCAGTGATACCACTCAGGGTGTTGAGTTGTTCCACTGATACCACTCAGGGTGTTGAGTTGTTCCACTGATACCACTCAGGGTGTTGAGTTGTTCCACTGATACCACTCAGGGTGTTGAGTTGTTCCACTGATACCACTCAGGGTGTTTAGTCGATCCACTGATACCACTCAGGGTGTTGAGTTGTTCCACTGATACCCCTCAGGGTGTTTAGTTGTTCCACTGATACCACTCAGGGTGTTGAGTTGTTCCACTGATACCACTCAGGGTGTTGAGTTGTTCCAGTGATACCACTCAGGGTGTTGAGTTGTTCCACTGATACCACTCAGGGTGTTGAGTTGTTCCACTGACACCACTCAGGGTGTTGAGTTGTTCCACTGATACCACTCAGGGTGTTGAGTTGTTCCACTGATACCCCTCAGGGTGTTGAGTTGTTCCACTGATACCACTCAGGGTGTTGAGTTGTTCCACTGATACCACTCAGGGTGTTGAGTTGTTCCACTGATACCCCTCAGGGTGTTTAGTTGATCCACTGACACCACTCTGGGTGTTTAGATGATTGGGTGTACAACATGTCAATTGAAATGCATTCCAGGTGACTACCTCTTGAAGCTGGTTGCGAGAGCACACACACACACACACACACACACCACAGACACACGCATTACACACCACCAAACTCTGCTTCTCCAACTTAGAGATCTGCTCCCTCGTCATCAGTAGATGTTTTTCAGCTCTGGGAGATTCTCTCACACTGTATATTCAAATATACATTATACATACTGTATTGAATAAGGGGAAATAAAACAGGCTGTCCCCTACTCTGTGGAACTCTGTCATCATCTCTGTAGCTTGTCTCAAACCTTATGTGGTTCTGTCTACTTCCCTAAGTTTCTCTAGTGTAGTAAACGTTGATCTGTTGATGTCAAACTGTGGAGGAACTAGAGGACTTCAGTCTAGTGTTAGAGAAACAAACTTGAAAATAATTTAATTTCAGTTCAGAAGTGCTGAGACTCCGAGACAGACACTCCTCCCTGCTTCTAACATTTTCGGCTGCTTTTCTAAGCTGTCAAGTGGACATGTAAAGCCAGGTATGGATGTGACTTACCAGTTATTAAACTGATCTGTCAGGCTACAACTTCATTTCAACCAGACATGCATTGTATAGAATATTTTTCACTTGTGGTTTTGCCAAATGTAGAGTTGTACATTTAACACAAAAAAAACATTATTGCACAATTAGTAGAACTAAAAAAACATGTAACTCAGTAACTACATAGCTAAACACAAAATATTATAATACACAGGGACCAGAGGCGGTCGGTGCCGTTTAAGTTGAGGGAAGACGATGAGTTTTTTATGAGCATGGACAAATTTCTATATGAGAATATTGGATGATTGTCATTCATATTCCATTCACCCAGTTCAATGTAACATTGTTTAGTTGTTCCACTGAAACCACTCAGGGTGTTTAGTTGTTCCACTGATACCACTCAGGGTGTTTAGTTGTTCCACTGATACCAGTCAGGGTGTTTAGTTGTTCCACTGAAACCACTCAGGGTGTTTAGTTGTTCCACTGATACCACTCAGGATGTTTAGTTGTTCCACTGATACCACTCATGGTGTTTAGTTGCTACACATTTACAACTTAGTTAGTTGATGGAGACATCTTAATATCAATGCACTGTTTTTTTCTTTCATGCAGCTCATGGAAATGCAAGAAATTGACTATAATGATTCGCTCTACTCCGACATCTTCAACTTCACCTATCCTCCCATAGACGAGCTCAAGGCAGCCCCCTGTAGTGTGTCTATCTTGGGCTTGAGCAGTGTTGGTCTGATGGTCACATACATCATTGTGTTTGTCCTAAGTGTGCTGGGCAACAGTGTGGTCATCTACGTGATGTGCTGCTTGGCCAGGAGCCGGACCACCACAGACATCTACCTGATGCACCTAGCCATGGCCGACCTCCTCTTCTCCCTGACCCTCCCCTTCTGGGCCGTCTACGTCTACTCTCACTGGATCTTTGGTACCTTCCTCTGTAAGCTCCTGTCTGGCCTCCAGGATGCTTCCTTTTATAGTGGGGTCTTCCTGTTAGCGTGCATTAGCGTGGACCGCTACCTGGCTATCGTGAAGACCACGCAGGCGCTGACTCAACGTCGCCACCTGGTGGGGAAAGTTTGTGGAGCCGTGTGGCTGGGGGCAGGGCTTCTCTCATTGCCTGTGGTGCTCCAGCGGGAAGCTATCCAACTGGAGGATCTCAGCGACCAGACCATCTGCTACGAGAACCTGACTGCGTCGAGCAGCAACCAGTGGCGGGTTGTTGTGCGGGTGCTTCGCCACACACTGGGATTCTTCCTGCCGCTGGCAGTCATGGTCGTCTGTTACAGCTGCACGGCGGCGACGATGTTCCGTGGCATGCGCAACGCCGACCATAAACACAAGGCCATGCGCGTCATCCTGGCCGTGGTGTTGGCGTTCGTGATATGTTGGCTGCCGTGCAATGTCAGCGTGCTGGTAGACACATTGATGCGAGGCGGCTCGCTGGGCGAGGAGACATGTGAGTTCCGGAACAGTGTGAGTGTGGCGCTGTACGTGACCAAGGGGATAGCGTTCACGCACTGCGCAGTCAACCCCGTGCTGTACGCCTTCATCGGGCAGAAGTTCCGGAACCAGCTCCTGCTGATGCTCCACAAGCATGGGCTGATCAGCAAGAGGGTGCTGGCCGCTTACCGCAGGGGCTCGGCCCACAGCACGGTCAGTCAAAGGTCTAGGAACACCTCTATTAGCCTGTAAGGTTTCAGTAGTGAGGAGGTGGCAGGTGGGGGGATGGATAATTCAGTTGGTTCAATTCAATATTTTGTCACATAGCTAGCTTTGCTTCTATTTGTTTTTTGTTTTTGATGTGCATTGTCTTTTAGTATATTGTAACATGTTTGACACTATCCCATTAGTTTTTTTCCCATTATATTAATCAAAATATAGTTTTTCATGTGATACTTTAATGCTTGCTAAGTATAAACATTAATGTCAAGGCCTAATCTGTACGAAATAAAACTGAATCTTCCAACTTTTACTTGTGAAGAGACGTGTGACGTATTTGTGTCCCCCTTACAAAGATACAGATAAAATGCTATTGTACTCAGAAATGAGACGCACACATTCAAAAACATAGTTTATTTTATATTAAATTGTATCACTGTATCCAGCAACTCAAATAATGGTGTTCTGAATGTTGTCAATGCCTAAAAAACATTGAGAAAAGCCGGGAATATTTGATATTTGTCAAGACGATGATCTGATAATTAATATCTTCAGCCAAAAGGCAACGCTGCCACTTTGTAACAATGGGTGAGGAGACGTATGAGTTCCAGAACAGTGTGAGTGTGGCGCTGGACGTGAACAAGGTGATAGCGACTGACGTTTTACGTGTTCCCAACTGATTGTGTTTTTTTGTTTTTTTATTTGCGTTGTTTGTAACTTATTTTGTACATAATGTTGCCACTACCGTCTCTTATGACTGACCGAAAATAACTTCTGGACATCAGGTCTGCGATTACCCACCACGGACTGGCAGAATCCTGTTTTTCCTTTAACGAGTCTGAAGAGCCCGACGCGAATGATATACTGCTTTCTTGGGAACAGGTCCAGATCCCCGTGATTTGCATTAAGAGGAGTGTCTAGAGGGTGGGCTGCCTTCTGAAACCTCCACTTCCTTCCATTCTGCTAGCACACATGCAAATTTGGAAAATAAAATAGATGACTTATGCAGAAGATTAAACTACCAACGGGACATTCAAAACTGTAACATCTTATGCTTCACGGAGTCGTGGCTGAACGATGCACTATCAACATTCATCTGGCTGGTTATACGCTGTACCGGCAGGATAGAACAGCGACAAGGGGCGGAGGACTACATATTTTTGTAAATAACAGTTGGTGCACGATATCTAAGGAAGTCTCTGAGCTATTGCTCGCCTGAGGGAGATTATCTCATGATAAACTGTAGACCACACTATCTATCTAGAGAGTTTTCATCTACTGTATAAATGTAATATTATTATGTCACTAACCTGGTTTCATCCAACCTTTTTTGTGAGTAAATTCAGATAAGAAACGTAAAGACAGGTCTGATGGAATAAGTTGGTAAACTTTCCAAATGTTGACCAAACAAAATACGCTAGTCAAGGTGAGATCTTTTTGTGTCTGTAAAATTAATTATTCGAGAAATGGAGGTGGAAACGTTTTAATAACCCCATATTGAAGTAAACTTGTAGTCCCGCAACGATATGTTGTGTGAGAAAGCATGCAGTTTATTAGGCTACTGGTGAAATAAATTGGAATTAACTTCGCAGGGTGGTGAAAGAAAGTGCACAGTGTTTAGCTTGATGCTCCATTCCAATAAATATTGAGGATCTTATTCTGGAGATGATCGATTATTGGCTTCTGTTCGACAAATAAAAATACTATCGCTCTTTTGTCCATAACAATCTCATCATGTAGGCTATACCCACACTGTATCTCCGAGCTGTCTTGCACTCCTCCACCTTCCGTTTGAGGATGCCCACCTTCCGTTTGCCCACCTTCCGATGCCCACAGATGCTCAATAGGGTTTGTAGGTGACCAAATACTTATTTTCCACCATCATTTGCAAATAAATTCATTAAAAATCCTACAATGTGATTTTCTGGATTTTGTTTTTTCATTTCGTCTGTCATAGTTGAAGTGTACCTATGATGAAAATTACAGGCCTCTCTCATCTTTTTAAGTGGGAGAACTTGCACAATTGTTGGCTGACTAAGCACTTTTTTGCCCCACTGTATATTTATAACCATACATTTTCTTTCAGTCGGTCACTTGGTATAAAATACTATAGGGAGATACAATAATGCCCCAAGCCAGCTCAGAGGGTATCAAACAAAGAAGCATATGGCAGCTCAAGGACACACAGGTTCCACCAACTGAAAAAAATGGGGTTACAGCAGCCACTTTCTTCCCTAATACTTACCCGAGAAGCCTGACTTTCAGAGCCTTAAGAGGCTTGAAATGTCAGAGCTCCATATAGAAACCAGAACCTGCAGCAACTCAGCTATGCGGACTGAAACGCTGCAACTGCAGCTGAAGTCCATAGACCCCACGGTTCCAAGAACAGTACTTACCTTGCGAGCCTGAAATGTCAGAACTAGTACAAGGAAATTCTTCACCAAGTCACCTGTGTCACATGTGGCAAAGCACACACTCAACCAGAGTCGGTAAACAACGGCAACCTGAAGCTCAGACCCACCGGAAACTTGCAGTAAACTGGAAACGGTGTACACTTGCACTTCCGAGTTAGCCCAAGACTCAAACAATCAGGGAACTGTGGTAACCCAAATAAATTCAACTCGCTGCAGCACAGATATCACTAAACTTCATGCTCCTGAACAATACCCAAGCAGACGCCACACCCCTAGTGGAGTGAGCACTCTCACAACTAGGGAAACCTTGTTCTTTGCTGTCATAAACCTTGTTCTTTGCTGTCATAAACCCGGGCGATAGCCTCCATAATCCAATGAGAAAGACGGAAAGCACCTTATCCCAAACTGGATTAGCGAAACAGGCAAAACTGGTCAACCACCGAGGGGTGCAGTCTCCACTCCATAGAGGGGACCCCCTCTGGAACTTAGAACCGCACCCAAGTTTAGAAAATGTTGTAAGATACGTCGCCCTGAGTGACTGGAAAAGCGCACTGTTCCATACGAACATACTGTATAACGGGACAGGTTTAGGAGTGAGAGAGATTGCACCCCCACCCCTTGCCTGTTGATGTATGCCATCGCCGTCCTGTTGTACGATCTTACCAACACATGTGATCTCACTCTCGAAACCTTGAACACTGAGGAACCTTGGGTAGAAGCAATGTGATTTCGTGGCAGGGCTGTTCTGATCCAAGACCCTACCCGACCCACACCACACCGGGTTCTGGGACGTCGGCGAACAGTAACTTGCCCCCATTGAACGAGCCACTTGGGAGCACTGTTGCCACAGTACATGCTTGGGGAGGAGGGCCCCTTTGAGACACCATCATCGCCCCCATACTTTTACCCACAACCAGGATAGTACACCGGGACAGACACAGCACAAAAATCAGCTACAGTGCTCTGAAACCCATATCTACTGCCTTATTCAGCTCCTGTGGGAAATCAATATCATACATCTACAGCCTTGTGACCACCTCGGCCTGGTACATTTGGTTCTGCTGCTCTGCCAAGAACCGGCACTGTTTATTCTGAAGCACTGTGCTGGCATTATCCCCCTTGTTAGCCTCAGGAGTAGCTTGCCAGCCTGCCTGAATGAGAGGAATCCCAGGTCACCTTAAGCTCATCTGAGAAATCTTTAAAACAGGGGGTTAGCAATGCATCACTGCTGCAGGGACAGGAGGTAAAATACCTTCCCCCAAACCTGGAGGAAATCCGCTACGGGGGAGAAGACGGCCCCCAGGTGATCTGCCGCCCTATGACACTGCTCCATCAAAAGGCACATTAGCCACCAATGGTTCTGGACTCTAGACTCTGAACAATGCCAGAGAAACCGTAATGAGCCTCACTCGGCCGGGATGACACATCAACTCAGACTACCGCTGCTGCTCTCTCCCGGCCTCAGACAACCCTATTCCCGAGGTCACTTCCCCCGGAAGACCCTTCCCCAGCAGCCCTAATCTTTCTCACAAAGTCAGCCCTGACACCCAATGGAAGTTGAACCCAGCCGGAGACAATGGTCACATCAACTGGTCCGAGCCAAAGCCTCCTGGGCATGTTTCCTCCCCAGGCGAACAGGATAACGATTGTGAGAATCTTTCATTTTCATTGTGAAACCCCCATGCCTTAGGGCACAGTCGGAGGTACAAACTCAGCTGGTTAGTCTTTTTGAACTCTTTCCACTGGCCAAGCAAGGATGCATTAGCTTCACAAGCAGAGCAGAAAGTAGTTAGCTTTTAGCAAACACAAAAACCCTTACGAAGACCCAAATCATCTAGGGGGACGACTACTCTCTCCCCACTAACAGACACCTAAGTCGGAGCTGAGTCTCGTAATCTTCTTGTGCCTGAAAAGTTTTTGCATGACATGTGCTTTCTTCATTCAGGGATCTGTGTAGATATGTGACATGGAGAAAACAATATGTTGAAATGCTGGGTCCTGTCTAATGTGACAAACAAGGGGTCTCTGGTACTCTTACTTTATAGCCAGATTTGCAGGTAAACAAGACACACGCCCATCCACCTTTCACTTGACTGCCTGTCGATTTGAGGCCCCATATAGTCGAGATAAGAGGAGTTGTGGTATATAACAGCTTATATACCTGGTAAAACAGCAAGCAAAGTAAGGACAAATAAACTCTTTCACAGACGGGGAGATTCTCCATTGGTTTGGCTAACTCTGCCATACTACATCCTCCGTCCTCTCCTCTGTTTGAAAAATGTCAAAGGCAATCGAGGAGAGGAAAGGAAGAGAGGAAAAGTAGAAACAAATGTGCTTGTATGAAATGAGACTCTCCTTCTCCTCTCGTACGTCCTCAGGAAAATTACGTTTACAGGGATGGATCCCAACATAAATGCGGAAAGGGATTTTTTAAAATGTAGCTAGTTGTGCAAGACATTTTATTGTTAAAAGATTAAGTAGCGTAAGGTTTTTAAATGTGTGCCTGCTGCACACTTTTCTCCTTCCAGGAAACAACAGCTTATTCAAAGGGGGTGTGGCAGATTTGAAACACTTCCGGGCTTCGTGTCCTTAGGATACTCTTGTGCATCCTCTGTCGAAGTAGATCATCGAGGAGATGAGCAGCCTCTTTCATTTGCCTACTAATGAAATGACACTGTACTCGACCACATCGGTTTCCGGGTCATGGAGGAGAGAAGATGGAGGAGTTGAGGAGAACAATGTCTTTTGCCCGAATGAGAATCTCAGGGTCAGTGACACCCTTTGTACTGAAGTGTGTGTTGACTGCAGGCTCAGCAACGCCTGATAGGCAGCCATCTTGATAAAAACCTCAGTTTCCAGGAACAGTATAGTACGCTGCTGCCAATGTGACAGACCCCAGGAGTGCAAGTCAGTAGCGGTGCGTGGGTAAAATCACTGAGGAAGCCAAGCCAAGCCAGTAAAACATCCATATTACAACAAATGTTGTGATAGTTGCATTGTTTGCTCTGTAACCCATCCGTCATATACAGTAGGGCTGTGACAACAAAAAGACAGTCACACTGTGGCAGAATAAATTGAACTACGCACACATTTGTTTTATCACAAAACCAACATCTGTCTGGTGAAGTCCACAAAGCAAATTTAGCATGTAACAAACAGTTAACATGACCTGCAGCATGGTCAAGCAAGTTCATGTTTTCGACAGTTTACTACACAACTACTGATTTAGAACCACAGAGTTACCGCAAGTCAGAACAAATACAACAGGAGCAATGCCATTTCAACTTAAAAATTTAAACATCATCAAATCAACAAGGCTATATATACAGTGCCTTGC
The DNA here is from genome assembly GCF_057628025.1 of Oncorhynchus mykiss. Taxonomy (NCBI): domain Eukaryota; kingdom Metazoa; phylum Chordata; class Actinopteri; order Salmoniformes; family Salmonidae; genus Oncorhynchus; species Oncorhynchus mykiss. The sequence continues at coordinate 88,663,958 of NC_143024.1, read as the reverse complement.
GAAAGTATTCGGCCCCCTTGAACTTTGCGACCTTTTGCCACATTTCAGGCTTCAAACCTAAAGATATAAAACTGTATTTTTTTGTGAAGAATCAACAACAAGTGGGACACAATCATGAAGTGGAACGACATTTATTGGATATTTCAAACTTTTTTAACAAATCAAAAACTGAAAAATTGGGCGTGCAAAATTATTCAGCCCCTTTACTTTCAGTGCAGCAAACTCTCTCCAGAAGTTCAGTGAGGATCTCTGAATGATCCAATGTTGACCTAAATGACTAATGATGATAAATACAATCCACCTGTGTGTAATCAAGTTTCCGTATAAATGCACCTGCACTGTGATAGACTCAGAGGTCCGTTAAAAGCGCAGAGAGCATCATGAAGAACAAGGAACACACCAGGCAGGACCGAGATATTGTTGTGAAGAAGTTTAAAGCTGGATTTGGATACAAAAATATTTCCCAAGCTTTAAACATCCCAAGGTGCACTGTGCAAGCGATAATATTGAAACGGAAGGAGTATCAGACCACTGCAAATCTACCAAGACCTGGCCGTCCCTCTAAACTTTCAGCTCATACAAGGAGAAGACTGATCAGAGATGCAGCCAAGAGGCCCATGATCACTCTGGATGAACTGCAGAGATCTACAGCTGAGGTGGGAGACTCTGTCCATAGGACAACAATCAGTCGTATATTGCACAGATCTGGCCTTTATGGAAGAGTGGCAAGAAGAAAGCCATTTCTTAAAGATATCCATAAAAAGTGTTGTTTAAAGTTTGCCACAAGCCACCTGGGAGACACACCAAACATGTGGAAGAAGGTGCTCTGGTCAGATGAAACCAAAATTGAACTTTTTGGCAACAATGCAAAACGTTATGTTTGGCGTAAAAGCAACACAGCTGAACACACCATCCCCACTGTCAAACATGGTGGTGGCAGCATCATGGTTTGGGCCTGCTTTTCTTCAGCAGGGACAGGGAAGATGGTTAAAATTGATGGGAAGATGGATGGAGCCAAATACAGAACCATTCTGGAAGAAAACCTGATGGAGTCTGCAAAAGACCTGAGACTGGGACGGAGATTTGTCTTCCAACAAGACAATGATCCAAAACATAAAGCAAAATCTACAATGGAATGGTTCAAAAATAAACATATCCAGGTGTTAGAATGGCCAAGTCAAAGTCCGAACCTGAATCCAATCGAGAATCTGTGGAAAGAACAGAAAACTGCTGTTCACAAATGCTCTCCATCCAACCTCACTGAGCTCGAGCTGTTTTGCAAGGAGGAATGGGAAAAAATTTCAGTCTCTCGATGTGCAAAACTGATAGAGACATACCCCAAGCGACTTACAGCTGTAATCGCAGCAAAAGGTGGCGCTACAAAGTATTAACTTAAGGGGGCTTAATAATTTTGCACGCCCAATATTTCAGTTTTTGATTTGTTAAAAAAGTTTTAAATATCCAATAAATGTTGTTCCACTTCATGATTGTGTCCCACTTGTTGTTGATTCTTCACAAAAAAATACAGTTTTATATCTTTATGTTTGAAGCCTGAAATGTGGCAAAAGGTTGCAAAGTTCAATGGGGCCGAATACTTTCGCAAGGCACTGTAGATGGGCTATACATACTGAGACAGAAGGAAGATGTTTCCATCGCTTAGTTGATTTCTCCAGTGAGATTCAGACATTTGCAAATTGACTGAAAATTATGAAAACACAGAGAGATAGACAACAACAAAAAAATCGTATTACTATTTCTTTTTTATTGGTCAAATATTTGGGGAAGCCTGGCTTCCCTTGGCATTTATGAATACATGCCACTGGTGCCAGTTACCCTCAAACTACTCTAAGCTTTGCAAAACCCCTGTCAGCCACAGTTTAAAAGAACCCACTGCCATTGATTTTGGTAGTTAAAAATGGTGCCTCACTCAATGTAAGTAGCAGTGTTGTTGACTAAAATCCTCCTAGACAACCCCTTCTCTAAAGGCACATTTAGCAGAGGACAAATGCATTCAGTAAAATGAAAGGATTTTTGAACAGTGGAGAATGCTTTGCAACAGAAAGCGAACATCTGTGTTCTTATTAGTCAAGTTCTGGTAGTACCTCCCTGTTTCATAATGTTTCAAAAACAAAATCTACCTACTGAACACGCCCCAGGTCCTGCGCAGAGAGAGCAAGATGATGGTGAGAGAAGGAGGACTCATAAAGCCGTGCAGGCCCAAGTTCAAAACCAACACATTCTTCTATAGCCCCCATCTGGTTGTGCAGTTCTCCAGCTCCACAGGGACTGTGTCCATGGCCCATTACACACGTGCCTCTTCGTCCATTGTGTGACCTCAGCCAAAGGCACTATGGGACCCCTACCATTTGCCTACGGGGTCATGACTTTGGTATTTTATTAGGATCCCCATTAGCTGTTGAAAAAACAGCAGCTACTCTTCCTGGGGTCCACACAAAACACAAAACATAATACCAAATTACATAGTACAGAACATTAATAGACAAGAACAGCTCAAGGACAGAACTACATATATTTTTTTTAAAGGCACACATAGCCTATATATCAATGCATACACACAAACTATCTATGCCCGATAGGGGAGAGTCGTTGTGCCGCGAGGTGTTGTTTTATCTGTTTTTTGAAACAAAGTTTGCTGTTTATTTGAGCAATATGAGATGGAAGGAAGTTCCATGCAATTAGGCCTCTATATAATGCTTTACACTTTCTCAAATTTGTTCTGGATTTAGGTAATGTCATGCTGACATCATTTTCTTCACACCCATCACCCATTACATATTTCATAGTTGACACACTAAATATTACAATACATCAGAGGAAAGACATGCTACCATGTTGAAGTAACCAAAGAAAAACTTAGCTGATCTTGGATTCATACACGTTTTCTTTGCTGGCTGTCTGCATGATGCACCAATCGCAGACCACGATTCTGTTGTCAAATCAGGAAAGAGCCATCAGCTCACAACCAACTACTTACTGTCAAAGGTGCAGAACGTAATGTGGCCGTTGATTTTGGCTGACTGATGGTCGTGTGTATCCCAAGGATGGCCTGGAGGATGTCTGCATTTTGCCTTCAATGTATACTTTACATGATTTTAAATTCCAATTTTAACATGTTTTTAATTTGCATAGTAATCTATCAATCAAACAGTATCTATATTCAAATAAAGTTATGAAGTTACATTGATGCACAGAGAGAGAGAGAGAGCACGCAAGAGAGAGAGAGAGAGAGAGCGAGAGAGCGAGCGAGCTGTAGCTAGTACTACTAGTACTACTAGTGCACAGTGCTCATAGTCATGTTTTTTATTTTTTCTTCACTTTCAAGCCTGCCTTTTCCTGAACAGCGGGAAAGCAGTTCGATGTGGGATTATGCATGGGGTTTAGTGGAAAACGGGAACAAAATTTGGTGCAAGACATGGAGTGTGAAATTTAGAGTGACCTGTTTATAGAATTATATTTATAAAATTATAAAAGTGCTAGCGATATCGCGTACTATTTGAATAATTTCATCAAATTAGCAGGAACACAGGAGCGCAGTTTTACCTGCTTCAGTAAAGGGCCTGTGAGAATTCACTATGCGGAGTGAAAAACGTAGCTCTGAAATATTACGTTTTTGAATGGGTCCACGCGACTCTGATCTGAAGTTGCCTGGATGGGATGCACAGTGAGTTTCATCTGTTGTGAAGACGACCTCCTACAGATTTCTCCTGACCAACATGACAAAAAGAAAGAGAACAAGAAACTGTTGAAAAAGGTAGGACACATCACCCATTCCCATAATTAACACACCATCTTTTCATTGATAGCGCAGAAAAGTGGGCACGGAAAATGGCACGTTTTTAATTTGACAATGCATTTAACGGGGCAGGAGGTCTATTCCTAATAGTTTAACTCCTTCATTCACACAATACAAGGTGGCCAACCATGCATTTTTTTTTGTGAATTAATATTTATCTGTTTTCAGTGGCGATTTTAGCATGTACATCTTGATGGGGAAATAAACAAAAAGTGGGGTGCATGCCAGCAAAGCCACTACACAACACAACACCAAACAATACATTATTTGCACTATAACGGCGACAAACAACAGCAGTCCCAACATCTTACCACTGCTACACCTGGCTGTCAGCGGAGCCTTGTCTGGCAGTGAAACAGTTCATTCAGCCTCATTTACTGCCTTTAAAAAAAACATAGCTGATATGGCTGACTTGCTTTAATAAACGTGGTTTCTACTGACAATTGAGATGTACAAACTATGGCATAAGGGGACGACATGCGGATAAGAGGCGATCCGTAATTTCGATTAAGACATTAATGAGCGAGCTAGGACAGACTAGTCAATATAACTATTTGTTCAGCACTTTTGAAATGTACAGCGACAGAATTCAGAACATGGACCATTCTTACAGTGTTCTCCCTGTACACCAAGCCAGAACCATAGGATACATATAGGAGGCATATAAGCAGAATGAAAGCTCTTACAAAATTTGATGATTTACTTTCTCGAAAACATTTTATAATGTAGGTTACATGTGCACGATCAAGTCAGAACAGTGGGCAAAATTAAGAGGGGAAAATAGACCAAATTATTAGGGTGAGGCACATGGGCTACTAACAGCTTAATACGCAACATACACTTAGTATTACTTTCTTAGCTACTGTAACATATCTCCTTGGCATATTACATAGTTTATGCAGCAACATACAATACATTTTTGGACTGAAATTGTTGTCCTGTGCTCACTTGAACAGGAAGTTGACGCGGCGTTCCTTCGTGTCCAAATTTTGGCATTATACTTTGTCATCAAAGTCTGACATTTTCTGGACTTATGGTGTTTTCAAGACAACTGGGAACTTGTTTAGCCAGTTGGAGCTCCTTTTTGCCCAAGTTCCCAGTTGTCTTGAACTCATTGAAGTCAGATTTCCTAGTTCCAAGTTAACAGTTGTTTTGATCACGGCAGAAATCATGATTGACAGCATGGCCAATGTTGAATGATTATAATATTAAGCTTGGAAAAGAGACCCTTAAACCCTCAATTTGGACCATACACCCACTCCAGTGAATAGGAGGCTAGTAATTACTTTGCAATGCTTGCAGTTAGCCACTGATGCCTTCCAAACCACTAATTGTTGAATTTGCGATTTCCAACTTGTCGTGTAATGTTTATGTCCAATGACCGATGAGCACCGATACGTTGTATCTATAATTTATTTTCATTTGACAAGGATTAAAAAGGATTTGCTGGTAGATTGTTGACTTGATTCATGATGATGACTGCTAGCTAAGATTTTGAAAGTATGATATTAACATCAGTCCAATCAAAGCTACTGTAGATATAACGTGATTTGACGTCATTTTATCTGTGGCCAATGACCTCGAGCCTTCTTGGATGGGCACTTTAATGTAATTCTATGGCAGCACCCAAGGGGCTTGAATTTCTGAGCACTATCCTTCAATTTGGCAGAGATGTAGTGTCCCCATGAGTGACAGAACACTGAGCCAATCACTGCGCAACTAGAGAACATTAGCAACCCCTACGCTCCGTATTTTCCGCTGGCTGCCCCACCATCACAGAAAGCACTGAGCTAGGCTGAAACACCTGCATTTTGGAGCTGCCTTACTCAACAAAGCAAAAAAAAACAGACCATGTTTGTATGGAGGCTTTATTAACTCAATGTATTATTATTTTTTTTTCTTTACATTGTTTGCAAACTGATCTGTAACACTTATTAATTAATGCCAAAATAACATGCAAAAGAGGAAACCCTTTATTTTTGTCTGTTTTTTTTGCAAAAAATGTGGGGCTCAAAACAAGTGGGGCTCTGCCAGTTCGAAATTGTGTTTAGATATATTTAACTGGTTGAGAGTTTGTCACCCTTGGTGAACATAACTCAGAGAAAATAGATATCGCATGTGGCTTTACACAAGGTTCAATTTTGGGTCCGGTACTGTCCAGTTAATATACACTACATTGCCAAAAGTGTGTGGACACCGGCTCATCGAATATCTCACTGCAAAATCATGGACTTTAATATGGAGTTGGTCCCCCCTTTGCTGTTATAACAGCCTCCACTCTTCTGGGAAGGCTTTCCACTAGATGTTGGAACATTGCTGCTATAACAGCCTCCACTCTTCTGGGAAGACTTTCCACTAGATGTTGGAACATTGCTGCTATAACAGCCTCCACTCTTCTGGGAAGGTTTTCCACTAGATGTTGGAACATTGCTGCTACAACAGCCTCCACTCTTCTGGGAAGGCTTTCCACTAGATGTTGGAACATTGCTGTTATAACAGCCTCTACTCTTCTGGGAAGGCTTTCCACTAGATGTTGGAACATTGCTGCTATAACAGCCTCCACTCTTCTGGGAAGGCTTTCCACTAGATGTTGGAACATTGCTGCTATAACAGCCTCCACTCTTCTGGGAAGGCTTTTCACTAGATGTTGGAACATTGTTGTGGAGACTTGCTTCCATTCAGACACAAGATTATTAGTGAGGTCAGGCACTGATGTTGGGCAATTACATCTGTCTCGCAGTCAGAGTTCCAAATCATCACTAAGGTGTTATGATGGGGTTGAGGTCAGGGCTCAGAACAGACCAGTCAAGTTCTTCCACACCAATATCGATAAATCATTTCTGTATGAACCTCGATTTGTGCACAGGGGCATTGTCATGCTGCAACAGGAAAGGGCCTTCCCCATACTGTTGCCACCAAGTTGGAAGCACAGAATTGTCTAGAATGTCATTGTATGCCTTTGCATTAAGATTTCCCTTCACTGGAACCAAGGGGCCGAGCCCGAACCATGAAAAACAGCCACAGATCATTATTCCACTTTCACCAAACTTTACAGTTGGCACTCTGCATTGGGGCAGGTAGCGTTCTTCTGCCATCCGCCAAAACCCGATTCGTCCGTCGGACTGCCAGATGGTGAAGCGCGATTCATCACTCCAGAGAACGCGTTTCCACTGCACCAGAGTCCAATGTAGGCAATCTTTACACCAGTCCAGCCGACACTTGGCATTGCGCATGGTGATTTTAGTCTTGTGTGCGGATGCTCGGCCATGGAAACCCATTTCATAAAGCTCCTGACGAACAGTTCTTGTGCTGACGTTGCTTCCAGAAAAAGTTTGGAACTCGGTAGTGAGTGATGTAACCGAGCTATAGTACGCGCTTCAGCACTCAATGGCATCGTTCTGTGAGCTTGCATGACCTACCACTTTGTGGCTGAGTAGTTGTTGCTCCTAGACATTTCCACTTCACAATAACAGCACTTTGAGTTGACCGCGGCAGCTCTAGCATGGCAGATATTTGAAGAACTGACTTGTTGGACAGGTTGCATCCTATAACAGTGTCACGGTGAAAGTCACTGAGCTCTTCATTAAGGCCATTATACTGCCAATGTTTGTCTATGGAGATTGCATGTCAGAGTGCACACCTCCAAACTGGGAAATGGCTATTTGACTAAGGAGAGTGATGAAGTGCTGCATCAAATTACCTGGCCTCCACAATCACCTGACCTCAACCCAATTGAGATGGTTTGGGATGAGTTGGACAGCAGAGTGAAGGAAAAGCAGCTAACAAGTGCTCAGCATATGTGGGAACTCCTACAAGACTGTTGGAAAAGCATTCCTCGTGAAGCTGGTTGAAATAATGCCAAAGGGTGGCTACTTTGAAGAATCTCAAATATAAAATATATTTTGATTTGTTTAACAATTTTTTGGTTACTACATGATTCCATATGTATTATTTCATAGTTTTGATGTCTTCACTATTATTCTACAGTGTAGAAAATAGTAAAAAAATAAAGAAAATCCCTTGATAAAGAAATAATGAAAAACCTTTGAATGAATCGGTGTGTCCAACATTTTGAATGGTACTGCATACTGTATTAGAGTGAGCCATTTCAAGAATCCAGTATTTAAATACATATGCCGTGTGTATAAACACGGTTATTAAAATAAAATTTGCATTAGTAGAAATATTAGAATAAATTATTTTAGGGATACAGTATTTAAATGCACAGTTTTTCAAACTTATGGGTGATTCACGATATACTGTACATCTTGATTTAAAATGTTCTCTAAAAAATATTTGTTGAACAATTAAAGGTCAAATACGCTGCATTTAAAACAGTCAATAATCTAATGAATATAGAGCTTTAGAAAATATACTTAGGCTGAATATATGCCTTCCACAACCAAGACTTACTAATATTTTTTTTTGTTTTTAATCAATATAGTTATACCTTCTGTTTTTGTTGTTGCAATAATCACTGATCTGGCTTTCAAGTCTGTCTATAAAAAATCCCTTCTTTGTTACAAATTTAACCAGAACCATGCGTAATGCACATTCACTAATAATGTAGCAGGCATTACTGAGCATTCCGTTTCCAGAATGAATGTTCATTGGCACATCCATTTAAGTAGTGTCTGCTCTTGCTCTAAATTTGAGAAGTTGAAACATAAACAGGGTATGGTTCGAAAGGTTAACTTCTCCTCTATTACAGTAAAATAATGTCTCAATGTGTTTCGGATTACATATGAACGATTCTGTTGGACCAAACCTCAAATGCAAATAGCGAGTTGTAGCCGTTTGTTAGCGAGGAAAAGGGATCTCTCATCTTTGTTGTTGTAAGTGGTTGAGGGAGGGGCTTGGGAGAAAGAGGCGAAGCGAGAGGTTTCACTCATAAAATCTGTCCAAAATACACCCAATTCGTTTATGCGCTTATTTTGAACTGAACCTTGTCGCCAGCCTTCCCACCTTTGGGACAACGACTTCCTTTGTTAGGGCAGAGACATGAGCATCTCGTCATTATATACAGATCTCTGGTGTAAATGGGAAGGTGCACAGCACAGAGGAGCGACGGAGACGAGACATAATGAGAACAAGCTGCACACAGAACGTCGAGGTTAAAATGTTGATAAAGTATTATTTCTTCACATTATATGCGCACAAGGCAGTAGACGACGTGCAAATGTTCATTCCATCATGAAATTAGCGGGAAAACACAGTTTTCAAAAAGGAACTGCTGATGGAAGTAGTTTCCTATGACAGAGTTAGAAATGTAAATCTGTTAGAAATGTAGCAAGAGAGGAGATCTAATAGGCTTACTTTGAAGCAAGGTAAGACATGGCTCAGAAAACATTCAGGTTTCTAACAGTTAAGTATATGTTTTTAAAATACATACTGCCTCCAGCTCATTGCAAAGTGGTGTGTGACGAGTTGATGACGAGTTGATGAAGCCTGCCATCCGTTACCGTCTGATACTTCAAAACAACTGGGATCTTGGACATCTCTGACTTCCGACTTCAGTGCTTTCCAGACAACTAGGTGGAGAAAAAAAAGAACGAGCTACGACTGAAAAATAGTTCTGAATGGTCATCCAACTCGGGAACTCTGGTCTCTTTCCAGAGCTCTGACTTTCCAACCTGAAGATCACTGTCATGACCTCGTATTCTTCTGAGTTTTCCAGTTGTCTTTAAATTACCACACGGTTAAGGCGCTGTCTGACATATTCTCCACTCAAAGGCCCTCTATCTGTATGCTGTAGGCGTGTGATAAACAGGATATATAAGGAATATACTGTACACACGCGCCTATTTAATTACACTAGAATGATGCATATTAACCTATAGACCGATAAGCATGACCAGTCAAATGCATTTCCAACAACTGATATTTCCATCAATGAATTGGCTAAAAAGTATTATTTCACAATGGGATTTTTTTTCTCCATCTTCTACACACACACACACTGCTCTTACGACCACTCTAACTAATCAGAGACCGACGGCACTTATCCTAATCCTCAGAACAAATGGCCTTCATCAGGTGGGAATACATCAGAGCAGAGGAAGGAGAGAAATGTTCAGGACACGGGGGAATTTTGGGGATTTACAGAGAGCCCGAGGGAGAGACCACAACTAACCTACAGGGGCAGAGGGAGAGACCACAACTAACCTACAGGGGCAGAGGGAGAGACCACAACTAACCTACAGCGGGCAGAGAGAGAGACCACTACTAACCTACATGGGGCAGAGGGAGAGACCACTACTTACCTACAGGGGGCAGAGGGAGAGACCACTACTAACCTACAGGGGCAGAGGGAGAGGCCACAACTAACCTACAGGGGGCAGAGGGAGAGACAACAACTGACCTTACAAGGGCAGAGGGAGAAGCCACAACTAACCTACAGGGGGCAGAGGGAGAGACCACAACTAACTTACAGGGGGCAAAGGGAGAGGCCACAACTAACCTACAGGGGGAAGAGGGAGAGAAAACAACTAACCTACAGGGGGCAGAGGGAGAGACCACTACTAACCTACAGGGGGCAGAGAGAGAGACCACTACTAACCTACATGGGCAGAGGGAAAGGCCACAACTAACCTACAGGGGCAGAGGGAGAGGCCACAACTAACCTACAGGGGGCAGAGGGAGAGACAACAACTAACCTAAAGGGGGCAGAGGCCACAACTAACCTACAGGGGGCAGAGGGAGAGAGGCCACAAGTAACCTACAGGGGGCAGAGGCCACAACTAACCTAAAGGGGGCAGAGGCCACAACTAACCTACAGGGGGCAGAGGCCACAACTAACCTACAGGGGGCAGAGGGAGAGAGGCCACTACTAACCTACAGGGGGCAGAGGCCACAACTAACCTACAGGGGGCAGAGGGACAGAGGCCACAACTAACCTACAGGGGGCAAAGGGAGAGGCCACAACTAACCTACAGGGGGAAGAGGGAGAGAAAACAACTAACCTACAGGGGGCAGAGGGAGAGACCACTACTAACCTACAGGGGGCAGAGAGAGAGACCACTACTAACCTACATGGGCAGAGGGAAAGGCCACAACTAACCTACAGGGGCAGAGGGAGAGGCCACAACTAACCTACAGGGGGCAGAGGGAGAGACAACAACTAACCTAAAGGGGGCAGAGGCCACAACTAACCTACAGGGGGCAGAGGGAGAGAGGCCACAAGTAACCTACAGGGGGCAGAGGCCACAACTAACCTAAAGGGGGCAGAGGCCACAACTAACCTACAGGGGGCAGAGGCCACAACTAACCTACAGGGGGCAGAGGGAGAGAGGCCACTACTAACCTACAGGGGGCAGAGGCCACAACTAACCTACAGGGGGCAGAGGGACAGAGGCCACAACTAACCTACAGGGGGAAGAGGGAGAGACCACAACTAACCTACAGGGGGCAGAGGGAGAGAGGCCACAACTAACCTACAGGGGGCAGAGGGAAAGACCACAACTAACCTACAGGAGGCAGAAGCCACAACTAACCTACAGGGGGCAGAGGGAGAGACCACAACTAACCTACAGGGGGCAGAGGGAGAGACCACAACTAACCTACAGGGGGCAGAGGGAGAGACCACAACTAACCTACAGGGGGCAGAGGGAGAGACCACAACTAACCTACAGGGGGCAGAGGGAGAGACCACAACTAACCTACAGGGGGCAGAGGGAGAGACCACAACTAACCTACAGGGGGCAGAGGGAGAGACCACTACTAACCTACAGGGGGCAGAGGGAGTAGTAACAGCAGCAGCAGTAGTAGCAGCAGCAGGAGTAGTAGTAGCAGTAGCGGTAGTAGTAGCAGTAGTAGTAGTAGTAGTAGTAGTAGTAGCAGTAGCGGTAGTAGTAGCAGCAGTAGTAGCAGCAGCAGGAGTAGTAGTAGCAGGAGTGGTAGTAGTAGTAGTAGCAGTAGCGGTAGTAGTAGCAGCAGTAGTAGTAGTAGTAGCAGGAGTGGTAGTAGTAGTAAAAGCAGTAGTAGGAGTAGTAGTAGTAGCAGTAGTAGCAGCAGTAGTGGCAGCAGCAGGAGTAATACTAGCAGCAGGAGTAGTAGTAGCAGGAGTCGTAGTAGTAGTAAAAGCAGTAGTAGGAGTAGTAGCAGTAGTAGTAGTAGTAGTAGTAGTAGTAGTAGTAGTAGTAGTAGTAGAAGTAGTAGTAGTA